>NC_048238.1:72913992-73213992 GCF_002007445.2 Ailuropoda melanoleuca
TCTGGGTAGTATGGACATTTTAACTATGTTAATTCTTCCAATCCATGAGCATGGAATATTTTTCCATCTTAAAAACTGCATTTTAGATTTTTCTATTCTTTTGTTTGAGGCTTGGATGGCTATGTGTTTTTCCCTTAGGACCACCTTTGCAGTGTCCCACAGGTTTTGGACTGATGTGTTTTCATTCTCGTTGGTCTCAGAAATTGTTGAAACTGATTTTTAATTTCCTGGTTTACCCAATCATTTTTTAGCAGGATGGTTCTTAGTTTCCGAGTGTTTGAGTTTCTTCCAAATTTTTCCTTGTGATTGAGTACCAGTTTCAAAGCATTGTGGTCTGAGAATATGCAGGGAATAATCTCAGTCTTTTGGTATCCGTTGAGACCTGTTTTCTGACCCAGTATATGGTCTATTCTGGAGAAAGTTCCATGTGCATTTTGAAAAGAATGAGTATTCTGTTGCTCTGGGGTGTAGTGTTCTATATATATATATATGTGAGGTCCGTCTGTTCCAGTATTTTATTCAAAGCTCTTGTTTCTTTGTTGATTTTCTGCTTAGGTGATCTGTCTATTGCTGAGAGCAGACTGTTGAGGTCCCCTACTATTAACGTATTATTATCTATATGTCTCTTTATTCTGGTTAAGAGTTGGCTTATGTATCTAGCTGCTCCCCTGTTGGGGGCATAGATATTTATAATTGGCATATCCCCTTGTTGGATACATCCTTTAAGAATAATATAGTGTCCTTCTGTATCTTTCACTACAGTCTTTGGTTTAAAATCTAATCTGTCTGATATGAGAATTGCTACCCCAGCTTTCTTTTGAGGTCCATTGGCATGAAAAATGGCTTTTCATCCCTTCACTTTCAGTCTGGATGTATCTTTAGGTTCAAAATGAGTCTCTTGTAGACAGCAAATGGATGGGTCATGTCTTTTTATCTAATCTGCAACCCTGTGGCATTTTATGGGAGCATTTAGGCCATTCACATCGAGAGTGATTATTGAGAGATATGATTTTAATGATGTCATGTTGCCTGTGAAGTCTTTGTTTCTATAGATTGTAAATTTCTGTTCTGTATCACTCTAGGGGCCTTTTTACTTTTATAGAACCCCCCTTAATATCTCCTGTAGGTTTGGTTTGGTGGTTATGAATTCCTTGAGTTTCTGCCAATCCTGGAAGGTCCTTATCTCTCCATCAATTCTGAATGACAGCCTTGCTGAATAAAGGATCCTTGGCTGCATGTTCTTCTCAGATAGAGCTTTGAAAATACCCTGCCAACCTTTCCTAGCCTGCCAGGTCTCTGTAGACAGGTCTGACATTATTCTGATATTTTTCCCTCTGTACGTAAGGATTTTCTTCCCCATGGCTGCTCTCAATACTGTATCCTTGGATCTAATATTTGCAAATTGCACTATGACGTGACGTGGTGTAGGTCTGCTCTCATTGACCTTGGGAGGGGCCCTCTCTGCTTCCTGGACATGAATGCTTGTTTCCTTTGACAGATTAGGGAAGTTCTCAGCTACAATTTGTTCAAATATCTCTTCTAGACCTCTCTCTTTCTCCACCACCTCGGGGATGCCAATGATTCTGACATTGGAACGTTTCATTGAGTCAGTAATCTCCCATAATCTACATTCTTGAGATTGGATTTTTTTGAGGCAAGTTTCTGTTTTAACTTTCTCTTCTACCATCCTCCAATTCACTAATTCATTCCTTCTGCCTCATTTACTCTGGCTGTCAGAGCATCTAGTTTAGACTGCATTTGATTCATAGCATTTTTAATTTCTGCCAGACTCAGTCTCATTTCTGCTTTTAGAGATTCTATATTCTTGTTAATATTTTCATTAATAATTTTTTCAAGCCTACACATCATCTTGACCATTGTTACTCTGAACTCTCTTTCTGACAATTTGGTTATATCCATATCCATCAGTTCTGTGGCAAAGGCCACAGACTCATTATTTTTTCTTTGCTGGGGGGGGGGAATTTCTCCTTCTCGTCATTCTGATGAAGAGAGGTTGTGGGGATGCCCAGAGCCCAAGTTATTGACCAGGACACAGGCAGTGTGCACGTGTTTTATAGGGACCTTAGGGATGTTGGCTTCCTGATTTTTAGCCTGCCTTCTGGGTGAGAGGCCTGCTGCACTGATATTCAGGAAACCCTGTTTGGGTACAGTTGCCCCGTCCCCTGCGAGGGGGTATGGGGATGGGCACAATGTGAGCCGGTATTTCTGGGATTTGTTCTCTGGCTGCTTTCCCTGGTGGTTTTCTGTGCCTCTTCTGAGAGTCAGAGCAGCAGTGGCCATATCCTAGCCTCTGTCTCAGAACAAAGAGATCACAGTCTTCTCTCCACTGAGCTCTCTTGGCCACTCTCTGTTTCCGTCGGTGCTGCTAAAAACCCTGTAGCGACCCGGGATGTTTGCCCCTCAGCCTGTGTCCCAGCCCTCAATTCCAGTGCTGGCGTGTCTCTGTCCTTTGTGCTTCTAACACCGCCTGCCACCCCCACTTCCCCCGCATGCTCCAGAGCTCCCGAGCTCCCTGTTTCAGTATGGTTCCCATGCGCTCTGGTGCGCCGGTTTTCAATCTGGCCTCACGCACACTCCCAAGCTCTCAGTTTCAGTCTAGTTCGAGTGTGCGGTCCGGAGCTCCTGTTTTCAGTTTGGACGCGCGCATGCTCCCAACCTCCCAGATTTATTCCAGTTCCAGTGAGCTCTCCGGAGCTCCAGTTTTCCGTCTGGTCGCGCGCGTTCCCGGGCTCATGGTCTCAGTCTGTTCTCTCGCGGGTGCCAGTCTGTGAGTCCAGCCAGCTCCCCAGCACAAGCGGCTACTGCTTCCCGAGGCCAGAGTGCGGAGGCTCCTTCCCCCCTCCGTTTATCTTCCTATATATGTGTGCGGATTCACAGCTCCCCATTTCGTACCTCAATACTCAGCGCTGGAGATGTTCGTTTGTAGAGATCCAGATGTATCTTCCTGCGTCTCAGGCTGATTCCGTGGGTTTTCAGGATGGTCTGGTAGATATTCAACTCGCCTCGGGACCAGCTGAGGAAGGGTCTCCTACTCCTCCATCTTTTCTCCTCCTTGCACAAAGTGGTCGCTTTTCTGCTCATAGAGTTTCTGCTACTCTTTTCTTCGTTCTCCAGTTGCATTCATAGGTATTCAGAATGGTTTGGTAGCTCTCTCACTGAATTCCTGGGACCACACGAACTTTAGTTCTCCTGCTCCTCCGCCATCTTGGAATGCCGAGCTTCTCCTATCACCTTCATTTTCTCTCACTGATTTTAACTATCTGATTTCTATATATTAAAATGCTGTAGCTTTATAACCATTAATAAAATAACTTTTAAGAGCATATCTTACTGAGCTATTATGCCACCTTTATCATAATCTTAAATGTGCTTTGATAGTTCTCTGGGTTATCTATTCTTATCCACTGATAGTTTTTATACTAATATCACACTATTTTGTTTATTTTACCTTTATAGTTTATTGTAGTATCTTGGAGGACAAGTTCTGTTTTAGTATTCTTCTTTCTAAGTATGGTATAAGCTATCCATTTTGGTTTACTCCTATAGATGAAATATAAAATGACTATTAAGTAAAAGAATCATGCTGAAATAGATTAATTCGATACATTTTAGTTGAACGAATCTTGAATTCATTACATTACTTCTTTGTCATTATATCACCATACCAATAACTCAGAGCATTTTATGATTTGATAAAAGGAAAGACTTTCTTTGATGGCTACAAACTTCAAGTTATGTTTCAGATTTATGTCTACCTTTCCATCGCCCCTACAACCAATGTAATTCCCCATTATCTACGAAGTTTCCTAGAGCATGTTCACTTGGAATACTGATGTAGACAAAGGTTTAATGATAAAAAAAATTTTTCCACCAAATAAGTTTGTGAGAGGCTGTGTTAAACAATATGAAACAGGCATTTTACCACTGGAATTTCTCAGAATACTTAATGTGCTACTGAGCATAATATTGAGGCTATCCCATATAGAATTATAGTAAGTGGCATTTCCCAAGCCTTTTAGCCTGACAATCAGTGTTCTCTATGATCTTAACCTAATCTCATAGAATTGCTATAAGGAGTGAGTTAAAACTATAAAACACTTAGAACAGTTCCCATCATTTAGTGAGTAGTCAATACATGTGAATTGTTTTTGGAAAATTGCTCAAGTTCTTCTCTCTGCCTAGAATGCCTTTTCCTCCATATTCAAATATACCAAAGACCTACATGCATTAAAACTTCCTCTATGAAGTCTTTCCTGACTTCCCAAATCTCCTCTCCCCACCACAACTAGAGATATAACATCTCATTTTTTTTGAGAATATGTGAAACAATCCTTTGAACTTGTCATTTGAACTACCAAAATACATCCTTACATATTTTCAAATTTCCCCATGGCAGTTCTGCTGCCCCTGGTTGAGAACCGCTGAGAAGGGAAGCTGAGTGTTTCATAAATACATGTTCATTGGTTGTTTCTCAAAAGAGTTATGAAAATCATGAACAATCAATGATTTACCTTTCAAGGACCTTTTTATCAAAGTAAGTTGGAACCAATACACCTGTCTTCAAGTCTACATAAGTTTATGATTCTTCTCTTAGAGTATGGGTCTGACCACTTTGGTACCACATAATTCATATCCTATTTCTAACAAGACTTTTTTCCATATCTCTCTGACAGATGGGGAGCTATGCAAAGTACATAGTGCTCCCATGAACAGTGTGCCAAATAGGGTGTGAAACACAGCTACATGGAAGATATATAAAACACATTGTCATTGGGAATTAGCATAAGTTCATTGAACTAATGAGTAAAACAGAATAAAACTGTACAAAAACTTTGAGTGGGTAAACCTGGGTGTTGAGTGTAAGACCTAAGTTTGAATCCTGGCTCTATATTTACCAGCTGACTAGCTGTGTTTCCTTAGACCAGCTTCCTCACCTATAAAATGAATGTAATAATACTAGATTCACAGTATTGTTACACAGATTTTGCACAATGGAGAGATAAGTGAGGTACTCACCTTGGGTGCAAAATGTAGGAAGTACCAAAAAAATCAATAATCAAGATAAATAATATTTAATGCAATCTTTCTAAAAAGCAAAATCAATGCAAAAATCCATAATGAATAAAATATATTTTTAAAAATAAAGGCAAGGGTCATATGCACCCCAGTGTTCATAGCAGCATTGTCCACAATAGCTAAATCGTGGAAGGAGCTGAGATGCTCTTCAACAGAAGACTGGATTAAGAAGCTGTGGTCCATATATACAATGGAATATTACTCAGCCATAAAAAAGAACTATTTCTCAACATTTGCTGCAACATGGACGGGACTGGAGGAGATAATGTTAAGCGAAATAAGTCAAGCAGAGAAAGACAATTGCCATATGGTTTCACTCATTTATGGAACATAAGAAATAGGAAGATCGGTAGGAGAAGAAAGGGAAGAAGAAAGGGGAGGATAAACACAAGGGGGAATGAATGATGAGAGACTATGGACTCTGGGACACAATCTGAGGGCTTTGGGCGGGGTTGGGTGGGGGATTGGGATAGGCCGGTGATGGGTATTAAAGAGGGCACGCATTGCATGATGCACTGGGTGTTACATGCAAATGATGAATCATGGAACTTTACATCAAAAACTAGGGATGTACTGTATGGTGACTAACATAATATATTAAAAAAAAACAAAACAACAACAACAACAACAACAACAACAAAGAACCGGTTTTGTACTTGGATGACTTGGTATCACTCACCTCTTCCTAATCCTGGACCTTATTGTTAGGGAAGCTAAATGAGTTAATGGGTATAGATTCATGTTTTTTTTATAGTCCCTGCCTTGAATAATTTGTTATAAACTGTAAGAGTGAGAAATGGCTTTTTAGGCTTGCAAAAAACAATTCACAGTGCATGATTAAATATAAAACAAAACAAAACAAAACCCAACATATTTCTTACTCTGTTTTTAATTCTCAATTATATAAGTAGCACGTAAGTATATTATAGGTAAGGTTAACATCCCCTTAGACCAGAACTTTTTCTAAGCACTTTTGTACATAGATATGTATTGATAAAAATATATAGTATTATTTTTGTTTCTTATTTTTTTTCATGGAATTGGCATTCACCTATACAAAAATATCTGCAATTTTGCTTTGCTTCATTCAGCACTATGCCTTATTGGGACCTCATCTTTGTAAATTATTGCATAATGTTCCAAAGTATAAATACACTGCAATTTATTCATTTAGTACTCCTATTGATATTCATTTAGGATCTCCAACAAATTACTATTACAAACAGCACTGTGATGAACATTCTTATACACATACATGTTTTTTCTAGTTTAGATACTGAG
Organism: Ailuropoda melanoleuca; assembly: GCF_002007445.2. NCBI lineage: Eukaryota > Metazoa > Chordata > Mammalia > Carnivora > Ursidae > Ailuropoda > Ailuropoda melanoleuca. Next base: position 72,920,371 of record NC_048238.1, read on the forward strand.
AGATAGAGTTGCTGGATTTTATGGTATCATCAAACAAATTCATTATTTGTTAATCTAATGGTTCAAAAACTGTATCTTAGTTTGCTAATATTTTTGTGAGGATTTTTGCATCTATGTTCATTAGGGATATTGGCCTATAATTTTCTCTTCTCTCTCTCTCTCTTTTTGTAGTGGCTCTGTCTGGTTTTGATATCAGGATAATATTGGTCTTGTAAAATGAGTTTAGAAGTATTCCATCCTCTTCAATTTTTCTCTAATAATTTGAGAAGGATAGGTACTAACTCACCTTTAAATGTTTGATAGAATTCACCTGTGAAGCTGTCTGGTGCTGGAGTTTTGTATTTTGGGAGTTTTTTGATACCAGTTCAATTTCATTTGTTGTTAATAGTGTCTCTTATGATCCTTTGTATTTCTGTGGTGTCAGTTATTACTTCCCTTTCATTCCTAATTTTCTTTAGTTGGATCTTCTCTTTTTCTTCTTGTTGAGTATGGCTAGAGGTTTTTTATTTTGTTTATTCTTTCAAAAAACCAGCTTTTAAGTTCATTAATTTTTCTGTTGTCTTTTTATTCTCTATTTCATTTATTTTCACTCTGATCTTTATTATTTTCTTCCTTCTACTAACTATGGGTTTCATTTTTTCTGCTGTTTCTAGTTCCTTTGGGTGTAAAATTAGATTATTTGGGATTTTTCTTGTTTCTTGAAGTGGGCCTGTATCACTAAGAACTTCCCTCTTAGAACTACTTTTTCTGCATCCCATAGATTTTGGAAAGTTGTGTTTGCGTTTTCATTGTCTCAAGGTATTTTTCTAATTTCCTCTTTGATTTCTTTATTGATCTGTTGGTTGTTCAGTACCATGTTGTTGAGCCTCCATGTGTTTGTGTTTTCTTCAGTTTTCTTCTTGCAGTTGATTTCCAGTTTCATACTGCTATTTTCAGAAAAGATATTTAATATGAGTTCAGTCTTCTAGATTTTATTGAGATTTGTTTTGTTTCCTAACGTGTGATCTATCCTGGAGAATGTCCATATTCACTTGAAAAGAATGTGCATTCTGCAGCTTGGGAATAAAATATTCTGTACTTATCTATTAAGTTCATCTAGTTTAATGTGTCAATTATGGTCAGGGTTTCCTTATTGTTTTTCTGTCTGAATGATCTATCCATTGATGTAAGTGGAATATTAAAGTACCCTATTATTATTGTATTACTGTTCATTTCTCCCTTTCTGCCTGTTAATGTTTGTTTTATATATTAAGGTACTCTTATGTTGGATGCATAAATATTTACAAATGTTATATTCTGTCCTGGGATTGATCCTTTTATCATTGTGTAATGCCCTTCTTTGTCTTTTGTTACAGTTTTTGTTTAAAAGTCTATTTTGTCTGATATGAATATTGCCACTTTAGCTTTCTTTTTATTTCCATTTGCACGCAATATCTCTCAACTTTCAGTCTGTGTTTGTCTTCAGATGTGAAGTCTCTTGTAGGCAACATATAGATGGGTCTTTTTTTTTAATTATCCATTTGTCCACCCTATGTCTTTTGATTGGAGCATTTCATTTACTTACATTTAAAGTAATTATTGATAAGTATGCATTTCCATATTTACTTTTTGAGGGTGAGCATCTATTCATATGTTTATTGAACATTTGTGTTTTTTATTCTGTGACCTTTTCATATTTTTTGCCCTTATTTCTGTTGGGGAGTTTGTTCCTTTCTAGTTGAATTTCAGGAGTTCTTTCTGCATTTCGGATGTTAATATTTTGTCTTATATATTCTAAATAATTCAAATAATTATACCTAGACTACTGATTTTTGTTTGAACTTGTTCAGTATATTTTGTCATAGAGAAGTTTTAATTTGGTGAAGTTAAATTTAGCAATTATTTTATTGAAGTATTTTGTTTATATATTTTTTAAGATTACTGCCCTACTTAAAAAAACATACAAAGTCTCCTATATTGACTTCTATATTATATAATGGTATTTATGGTTCATTAAAAAAATCAATTTGGCTTTATTTAATGGTGTGTGGTATGGATATTTTTTCTTTTGTCTTTCCAAACAAATAGCTGATTGTTCTAGCATTATTTATTTGAAATGTCTCCTTTACCATACACTAAATTCTGTGGGTATATCTGGGTCTGTTTTGAAGCTCTGTTGTTTTATTCATATATTTTTCTATTCCTATACCAGTACCACACTCTTCAAATTATGAAAACATTAGAATATGGTACTTCGGCCTATTAGAGTCAGAGAAGTATTCATAAGGGAAGTTACTCTTGACCTGTTACCTTACCTGGTAAAAGTTACCTTACCTGTTAAAAGATTCATAGGCATTTAGCAGGCAATAAAAAGGAAATATACTATTCCAGTTAGAAGAAACACATTGATCTACAAAGGTATGAAATTGTTTGGCATATTTAAGGACTCTGAGTTTGTGTGGTATTACTAGAGGATAGTACTTACAGACCAGGGTGGGTTTTGAGGCAAGAGAAGATAGGGGCTAGGTTATAAAGGATTTTAATTACTCTGTTAAAACTTGTACAATTATTCTCAAGGCAGGGTAGATCTATTAGAGGCTTTTGAGCAAGGGAATAATACGATCAGCTGTTTCTTTGGCAGAAGTGTGAGGATGTTTTAAAGGGGAAAGAGCCCATGTAACTACTGTAGGAATTCAGAGAAAGAAGCCTTTGCAAACTGGATGAGTCAGATAAAACTTCATAAGTGACTGTTAAGCTGTGAAGAAATGATAGGATATGGCTAATTTAAGGAGAGCACTATGACCCATGGATTCAGGATGATAAATTTATCATATGTTTATCACATTTATAGTTGTATTATTTGGTCTTATATCCTTTTTAGAGTAAGGTAAATTATGAAGTAAGTAAATCAAATATATTGGGTGTGGATATTTTCCCATGCAATTTAACTTAGGCCAAGGTTGTCTTTGTTGCAAAATGGTATATTATGGCTTCTCTAAGTAATCAAGCTGTAAAATATCAAATAAAGATTTTCATTTACCAAAAGAAAGCAGGACTCAGAGAATTTTTGAAACAACTAAGGACAGACATGCCTCCAATTCAAAAGACAGTTTGAAAACTGAGAATGAAGGATAGAGCAAGTGGGCAAATAAAGTACAAATTCAAGTTAAAGACTAAACAGAAAAGAGTTATTTTAGCAGGCAGAAAGGAAAAAGACTAGAGAATTCATATTTCTGACAAATATTTCTGAATTTACAACAGAGCAAGAAACTGCTAATGGGACATTTCAAACTTGAAATGCAATTGTTTAAAAACTGATTAATCTGAGATAGATAAGGCCAGAATTCTTTTAAAAATTACTGCAACAACCTGTTGATAGAAATACAATAACCAAAGCAAAAGTAAGAAAACTTCCATAGTCTTCTGTTTTTTTCCCATTTGTTCTATGTGAAGTTGTATGACTACCTTAATTAACTGATTATGACTACTTTATTATATTAAAGTAATTTTTAGAAATAATATTAGTGAGCATATAGTGCGGACTATACTAGGTTGTTTTTTTTTTTAATTTGTCTATGTCTAAGAAAATCCAAACTGCTATGCCTGCTATTCTAGCCTGATGATTCACCACGAATTATGCACTGGCAACTTCTTGAAATAAAGGCAGAGTTCAGTAGGGAGAAACTCAACTCCTCTCTATGATCTGTTCTGAAACCTCATCCTCTGAATCATGAAAGAATATCACACCCTTTGAGCCACAATCTTTATGTGAGTTAACTGCTATTCTGAGCAACTGCTTCAAACTGGTTTGGCTCTACATGTTCAAACTATTTAAAAAGTTACATCTATAAAATTTAAAAAGGGGGGTGTGTGGGGCTTCATGAACAGCTCTCTTTAAAAACCAGTTAATTGTAGATAGCAAATAACTTGGGCAGAAATTAGGAGGTTTTTAAGCAAGGAGATCAATATTAATATTCTTATTTATTAAAAGAGATATAGTTTAGGATGAAAAAATTCTGGAAATGGATGATGGTGACAAAGTTGCACTGCACTGTGCATGTAATTAATACCACTGAATTACACACTTAAAATGGTTAAAATTGTAAATTTTATGTTATGCATACTTTGATACAATATTTTTTTTAAATGCCAGAGAGAGGGGAGAGCAAGAGAGAGTTACAGGTAATCATAAAGAGTTCCCCAAAAGGAGCATTTTTCCTGATATGGGAACAGTCATTGTATATATTGCTGTCTTTGTAAAGTTTTAGCTTTTCCTTCTTTAAGCACATGGAACCTGAGCAGGGTGAAGATGTTCTCTCTCCATCCTCTGTCCAGGAAGAATACCAGTTCAAACTGAAGTGAGAACAGCCTATGAGTCAGGAATAGATAAGGTCTTAGCAGAGAGTAATTATAGTTAGCAAGTGATTAAGAGGTTTCAGTGCTTAAAGTGACCAGCTTCATGCCAAGCCTTGATACCCACAGCCTCAATCAGAGCCAACAAATCAGGCAGGAGGCAAACAGCACTTGTGCTCAGGCCAAGACCTTGGGGAACTTTTCAAAGCTGAAATGGTTCCAAATGAGTTCTAATTAGATTGGGAGGTTAGTATGATCTGATTAAGCTAATTAGGATTGATAACAATCCATTTTATTGTAGTAGGTATTCTTTTTACTTCAGGCATTTTGCTTATAATTTTTCTTTTGATAGATTCATGTCATCTAGCCATCAGATTCATAGTTATTTTTATTAGAGAATATATGTAGATGGAAAAGGATAATGCGATATGGTTACCCATGGTTTATCTCAGTGATTCATGTCTGGAGGGAAGTGAGGAGAAAGAATTAGTTTGATAGCCAATATCTATACCACCATGTGATGGTGGCCACCTGAATTGCAGGTTTACTCAGCTAAGCTAGAATACCCCAGCTCTCAAGGAAATGACTAAATATAGAAAGTCTGAAAATTCTGGAAACATAGGGATTTTTATTTATTTTTTATTTTTTTATTTTTTAAAGATTTTATTTATTTATTTGACAGAGATAGAGACAGCCAGCGAGAGAGGGAACACAAGCAGGGGGAGTGGGAGAGGAAGAAGCAGGCTCATAGCAGAAGAGCCTGATGTGGGGCTCGATCCCATAACGCCGGGATCACGCCCTGAGCCGAAGGCAGATGCTTAACCGCTGTGCCACCCAGGCGCCCCGGGATTTTTATTTTTAAACAAACCCCCAAATGTTTTGCTGGCAAAATGCCACTAAATATGTTATGGGAACAATCACTAATTTGAAAAAGTACAATACAGAAATGAAATATTTTTCCTGTGTCTCTTTACTTTTCAGACAGTATTTTCCATGCCCTTACACATCATACTCCATGTAATAATGGGACTTCTATTCTAGTTGCCTTTGCAAGTCAAAAGGAGAAAGAGCAATGCCACTCTATTGATCAACCCCACCGAGTTCTGATTATGCCTTTACCCAGGGTATCTTTTATTCTTGAAGGACTGTGAGCTTGAAATTAGGACCATAATTGAAGTTTAGTTTATATTTCAAATTTTGAAAATGATAGGGTATTTTTGACTATGCTTCAATACTCAATAGGAGAAACAAAGAGAACTTTGGGGCCTGAGTTCAAATATTGCCAGGAGAGATTAATAAACTCCATGTTTAAATTCGTAAGAGCACCCTCTCAGAGAGTTTGAGGGTTCATCATGAGCCAAGACAGTCAGAAGTCCAATAGCCTCTGGGTACAGAATAAAAGAAATAACACTGTGTATGGATATTAGGTCATTAGCCTAATGTCACACCAGGGCCTTTTGCACATGTTCTTTGATCTAGGACTAGTTGCCTTCAGAGGGACAAGAGGGAACTGATTATGGAATGGTTAGAGAGATATTGATAACTCCAACTCCCAGGGCACTTATGAATTCTTTAATAAACAAGATGGACACTAGAGGAGACATTGTATATCCTATGGAACAGCTTACAGGCGAAATCTCTGCCTGCCTTGGCTGCTTTTGATAACAGCTCCCAGTGGGAAAAGTGAAACCACAATCCATGGGAGTACAGACAAGAATAGGTGCTATTGCATATCCATTTTTATATTTTTAGCTGTAGGGTTGCATTTAGTTATTAGGATACAAGACTGATTTTTGAACACCATCTGAACAACAGTGACTTATTTTATTGAGCCAAATATTCTTTCACTCAGGGTATATTTTTTTAGGTTTTTATTTTAATTCCAGTTAGTTAAATACAGTGTAATATTAGTTTCAGGTGTACAATTTAATAATTCAACACTTACATACAACACCCTGTGCTCATCACAAGTGCACTCCTTATTCCCCATCACTTATTTAGCCCTTCTTCCCACCCACCTCCCCTCTGGGAAACATCAGGTTGTTCTCTGTAGTTAAGAGTCTGTTTCTTGGTTTGTCTCTCTCTTTTTTTCCCCCTTTGATCATTTGTTTTGTTCTTTAGAGTCCACATATGAGTGAAATCTTATGGTATTTGTCTTTCTCTGGCTGACATATTTCATTTAGCATAATACTCTTTAGTTCCATCCATGTCGCTGCAAATGGCAAGATTTCATTCCTTTTTATGGCTTTCATTCCTTTTTATTTCATTCCTTTATATCATCTATCTATCTATCATCTATCTATCTATCTATCTATCTATCTATCTATCACAACTGTTCTTTATCTATTCATCAGTCAATGGGCATTTAGACTGTTTCCATAATTTGGCTATTGTAGATAATGCTGCTATGAACATTGGGGTTAATGTGTCCCCTTGAATTAGTATTTTTTATTCTTTGGGTAAATACCTAGCAGTGCAATTGCTCGATATAAGGTAGTTTTATTTTTAACTTTTTGAGGAATCTCCCTACTGTTTTCCACAGTGGCTGTACCAGTTTGCATTCCCAAAAACAGTGCAAGAGGGTTCCCCTTTCTCTGCATCCTCACCAATACCTGTTGTTTCCTGTGTTGTTGATTTCAGCTATTCTGATGGTGATATCTCATTGTAGTTTTGACTTGTATTTCCCAAATGATGAGTGACGTTGATCATCTTTTGATGTGCCTGTTGGCCATCTGAATGTCTTCTTTGGAAAAATGTCTATTCATGTCTTCTGCCCATTTTTCAATTGGATTATTCATTTTTTGCCTGTTGAGTTTTATAAGTTCTTTACATATTTTGGAATACTAACCCATCAAAATCAGCACAGAAATAAAATATTTCTATTTGCAGATGACATGGTACTCTGTATAGAAAATCTGAAAGACTCCACCAAAAAATTGTTAAAACTGATTGAACAATTCAGTAAAGTTGCAGGATACAAAATCAACATAGAGAAACTGTTACATTTCTATACACCAATAATGAGGCAGCAAAAAGAGAAGTTAAGGAATCAACCTGATTTACAATTGCACCAAAACCCATAAGATAATCTAGGAATAAACCTAACCAAAGAGGTAAAAGACCTGTACTCTGAAAAACTATAAAACACTGAGAAAGAAATTGAAGTGGACACAAAGAAATGGAAAGATATTCCATGCTCATGGATCAGAAGAGCAAATATTGTTAAAATGTCTATACTACCCAAAGCAGTCTGCATATTTAATGCAATCCCTATCAAAATACCAACATCATTTTTCACAGAGCTAGAATGAGCAATCCTAAAATTTGTATGGAACTGCAAAAGACTCCGAAGAGCCAAGGCAACCTTGAAAAAGAAAAGCAAAGCTAGAGGTATCACAATTCTGGACTTCAAGTTATATTACAAAGCTGTAGTGATCAAAACTGTATGTTACTGCCACAAAAACAGACACATAGATCAATAGAGCAGAATAGAAAACCCAGAATGAACCTACAACTGTATGGTCAATTAATATTTGACAAAGTAGAAAAGAATATCCAATGGGAAAAACACAGTCTCTTCAACAAATAGTGTTTGGAAAACTGGACAGCTACATGCAAAAGAATGAAATTGGACCACTTTCTTACACCATACACAAAAATAAATTCAAAATGGATGAAAGACTTAAATGTGAGACCTGAAACCATGAAAATCCTGGAGGAGAACACAGGCAGTAACCTCTTTGACACCATCCATAGCCACTTCTTACTAGATATATCTCCTGAGGCAAGGGGAATAAAAGCAAAAATAAACTATTAGGACTTGATCAAAATAAATAGCTTCTGCACAGAGAAAGAAACAATCAAAAAAACTAAAAGGCAACCTCCAGAATGAGAGAAGATATTTGCAAATGACATATCTGATAAAGGGTTGGTATTCAAAATACACAAAGCACTTAGAAAACTCAACACCCAAAAAACTAACAATCCAATTTAAAAATGGGCAGAAGACATGAGTAGAAATTTTTCCAAAGAAGACAGTCAGGGTATTTTAAAGACATTTTTTTCTTTATAATAAATTTTAATTTTTTTTCTTTATTGAAGTATAATTTATATATAAGAAAATTCACATTTTAAAGGTACAGATTGAAGATATTTGACAAATATAAACTCCCATGTAAACATCATTCCAATTGAGGTAGAAAATATTACTGCCTCTGTCAAAAGTTTCTTTGTGCCCTTTTTAGTCAATCTCCAACACCTTCCCCATCTGTGCCCTAGGCAACAACTGATATTTTTTTTCTTTTTCTTAAAGATTTTATTTACTTATTTGAGAGATAGAGGGAGAGCACAAAGGGAGAGTGAGAGGGAGAAGCAGACTCCCTGCTGAGCAGAGAGCCCCACAACACAACATGGGGCTCAATCCCAGGACACTGAAATCATGACCTGAGCTGAAGGTAGACACTTCACCAACTGAACCACCCAGGCATCTTTAAACTAGAGATTCACTTCACATATTCTAGGACTTCCTGTAAATGGAATCATGTAGAATATACTCATTGGCTTTTGGCTTCTTTTGCTTATCATAAGGTCTATGGACACTATCCATGTTTTTGTGTGTGTCAGCATCTTTTCTTTTTTGTTATTATTGTGTGAATATAATACAGATTTATGAGTTCAACAGCTTATGGGCATTTGAGTTCTTTCTGTTTTTTGGCTATTATAAATTATGCTGTTATGGACCTTCACATGTAATACTTTCTGTGGATTTATTTTATTTCGTTTGGGTAAATACCTAAGAATGGAATTGTTAGGTAATGTGATAGATATATATTTACCTTTATAAAAAACAATAAAATTGTTTTTAAAATAGTTGTACCATTTTACAATTCCACCAACAGTAATGGAGAATTGCAATTGCTCTACTTCCTAACCAATGTTTGATAATAAAAGTCTTAAATTGTAATGATTATAATAGATGTGAAGTGGTATCTCATTGTGGTTTTAATTTGCATTTACCTGATGATTAATGTTGAGTTTCTTCTTATGTGCTTATTAGTCATTCCTGTATTTTTTGAGTGAAATATCTATACAAATCTTTTGCACATTTTTATTAGGTGGTTTGCCTCTTTGTTATTGGTTTGAGGGGGGTCTTTATATATACTGGATAACAGTCCCTTGTCAGATATAAGTGCTGCAAATATTTTATTCTGTACTATGGCTTGCCTTTTCATTTTTTAATAGTAGCTTTTGAAGAGTAAAAATTTTTACTTTTGACCAAGTCTGATTTATCAATTTACTTTTTCAGGTTCATATTTTTTAGTCCTACCCAGTAAATTGTTATGTTGACAAGTACAAAAATAAAAGTTGGGGGGCGCCTGGGTGGCACAGCGGTTAAGCGTCTGCCTTCGGCTCAGGGCGTGATCCCGGCGTTATGGGATCGCCCCACATCAGGCTCCTCTGCTATGAGCCTGCTTTCTTCCTCTCCCACTCCCCCTGCTTGTGTTCCCTCTCTCGCTGGCTGTCTCTATCTCTGTCAATAAATAAATAAAATCTTTAAAAAAATAAATAAAAATTGGATACTTATTAAATAATTACTATTGTTATTATGTTAAGAATTATTAAGGGCATGGACTTGGGAGTTACTTACACTTGGGTCTCAGTGATACTTCCACTTTCTACGTGGTCCTGGGAAAATGAACTAAACTCTTTGTTTCTGTTTTCTCATACATAAAATTGGGATAATTTTATTATCTACCTTCCAAGACTGTTGTGAAGATTAAAACAGATAATATATGTAAAGTACTTGATACAGTTCCTGGAATAGCAGACACTTATTAAATGGTTGCTTTTATTATTTTCAAATGTGTGTCCTTAGGACTTTCTTATCTTTTAAAACTCCTCTCTTTTTTCCTCCCCTATCTTAGGCAGGCAGCCGAGAAATTTCTGTACACACGTTGAATGGCTAACTCTACAAAAGGATTGTAACTAAAAATGACTCTAGCATACTTTGGCTCTTAATGAAGTAGTCAAAATGGTACTCCTCTGAAAATAAGAGGATCATAGGGGTTAGTGAGCAAGACCCTGAGGGGCCATTGACCACCTCAAGAAGCAAATATCCCATTCTGAGGAGCTTCTTTGGGCCCAGAGCATCATATAACTCATAGCAGACCATCAAGCTCCCTTTTTCAGACATACTTTCCTGTATTTGATCTTGAGTCTCATTCTATTCTAAGACATTTCCCTTATTTTTAATATCTTCTCAAATTCAGAAAGATACTACTTTCCTGACCTTGTCATAATTAACAATAGCTGTTTTTTGCTAATGAGCTATTACCTGCAACTCCACATAATTCTTCTGACAGGCTGACAGCCTGGCTAATTAACAAGGTTTGACCACCTTCTCAAATCAGCTGGTAAGGCTTTGGGCTTTGACACTGAGAAAGTTCTTTGAAGCTTACTTAACCAATTTTAAATACTGTATGTGAATAACAAATAAAGTGTTGGTGAGTATGGAAGCTTGTCTTCAGCATGTGCTTAGCATGTAAAGACATTTTAAAGCTCTCTTTAATGGATTATCTGATAGGGATTAGATGCTATCTCAACCACTTCCCCATGGATAAACACGTACTTAGAACATTATCATTACATAATTTTCATAAAGAACAATTGATTTTTAAATAGATATCATTGAAAATTACTCTTAACAGACAAGTCGCTCCAAGAAGGCATTAACCTGATTACTTTGGAAGTTCCCTTTTCTTAATACATGTGTCAATTTTACCCACACTTCTAGTAATAAAAAATAATCTCACACACACACACGCACACGTTCACACACATGCATGCGGAAGGAACAAATAGAGAAAAAAAGAGGATGATAGGGCTCAGCTGAGAAGCATGGTGGGAAATGGAGTATTCTGCTCAACTAAACTCTCTAGTTTGGGAAATAGTGAACCACAGCAGAAAGAATGCTGGAGTTTAGAGTCAAACTAAGGTTTTAAGTCCCCTTTTCACCAGTTATTACCTGTGTGATCTTGAATCATAGCCTCTATTATCCACAGTTTCCTTATATGAAAAATTGGGATAGAAATGCATACGTTATAGAGCCAATGAGAAAATTCAAATTAAGGCATAAAACCTTGTAAAATATAAATATTATATAACGATAAGAGAATGTAAGAGAGTTATCCATTTATATCTTGGAACCAATCGGGAAAGGGCTTTCAATTAGTATATCTATTGTGATGAACATAGAATTGCACTGTTCAGATTTCCCTTCAACAAGGGACTTGTTGCCCTGACTACTGGAAGCATATCAGCTGACGGCCTCCAGCTTTTAACCCATTCAGGGACTGCCTCACCTGCACAGAGCTGCTTCATGCTCTCCCCAGATTAAGTAAGATGCTTTTAGTAGCTGTCCAGGTGGGAGATGAAGGAGGCTTGGTCAAGAGTTGTGGCAGTTGAGACAAAAATTGGTATATTAAAGATATGTTTTATAGCTTCAAGAGTTGGGTAAGAGGAACAATGGAGTAAAGGATATGCAGTAGATTTTTGGCTACTTGTGTGATGAAGGTTTATTTTTAAAGCCATATTAATTTTAGAATGCCTAGTAGACCTCCAGGAGTTGTAAAGGAGATAGGTAAATATATGAGTTTGGAACTCAGAGGAGAAATCAGGGCAGCAAATATAGTTTTAGGTTTCATCTACATAATGGCATGGGACTAAATGATATTAGCTCCCTAGGATATGGGAACCTAGGTCTCTGTATCACTCAGGTATGGAGAAAAGTAGTCGTTGATCTCACAATTATGTTGTTGTAGCAGTACAGCACTTAATCAACCAGATGACTTAATTCAGTAACCAGATCATTTAGAAAGGGGCCTCATTAAAGTGAAGAGATTTTTGATTTTGCTGTTGTTTTCTTTAATAATTATAGAGCTCCTACTATGTGCTAAGTAATTTATATTCATCATTATTTAATCCTTAAAACAAATCTAGGTAAACACTGCTATCATCCTGATGTTACAGATGAGAAAACCAAGATTCAGAGAAGTGAAGCAATTTGGACCAAATTACACAGTTAATAAATAGTGCAGGAGGTCTCGTGACACTTTAGCCTCCACAAACATTGCGTTATAATAAAAACAGTAATAGCAGTCATTAATGGAGTACATAGTATGTCCAGGTCCAATGTTAAAGCTCTTTATATAGCTTATCTCATCTCATTTTCATAAAAAAACTCTACTATTATTCCCATTTTAAAAATGATGGAAGCTAGGCTTAGGGATGCTTAAGTAACTTGGCCAAAATTTTACAGCTAGTGAATGGTAGACTAAGGTTTCAAACAGTTTGTCTGATTCCAGAGTTCATACTTTTAACCATTACGTTATATTGCCTTTCATCTCCTATGATCTTGGTTAAGTAGAAGGGAAAACATTTCTTCTAGAAGGAAATATAATTATCCCCAAATGCAAAGCCATTTGAAAGTATAGCATTAAAATGATGGGTACTTCAAAAATGAATTTCATTAGTAATAAGCTGAAGATGATTATTAAAAATCAACAAGATATTTGGGAAGTATCTTTTCAAGCATTTTCTAAAGCTATAATCTTTAAATAATGGTAAAAATATAAATGTGATTTTGCTTCTGAATCTAAATTGTTTGTGGCCATGAAACAGAATGAGCATCATCAACCAACATGGAATCGAACCCATGGCGTCGGGTTTTCAAGTGTTTTCAAACACTTAGTGGACTTGAAGTTTCTTCTATTAGTCATTTTGGAGGGCCAGGAGATGTCTTAAAGGCAAAGAAACTTACTTTGTTTTGGTCCAAAATCCTTCAACATGACATCAACATAAAGTTATACCTACAGTTTCTCTTCTCCTGCCACTGTTTTTTAGCTCCCAAGGAAAGGGTTTCTAAACATGTCATAAATATGTCTTAACTCAACAGGTATTTGATGAATACAAGCATATCCACAGCACATTAATAACTGCTTTGAGGACTCCAAATTGTTTTTAAACGTTTTGGAATGAGGCTTGTCTGAAGACCTACTATGAATAAATTTATCTCAGAAAGTCCCTTACTAGGACAAATATTTGTTTAATTAATAAATGAACCTTCAAAACCTTAAGCAAAGTAATATTAAATAGTATGAATTTAAAGCATCATGAAAGCGCATTGGTTTTTAACCAAGTATGCCTCCTTTTAGTAGTGAGGCCTTCCTGTGGAACAAGGCTCAGGTCCAAGGTAAAATGGATGCCTTTTTGCTTGTGATCCTTTAAAAAAAAAAAAAGGCCTGAAGGACTCAGTAAAGAATTGGTGAATGTTGAATGGATGAACATAATGTCTAAAACTTTCCGCAAGACAGAGTCATGCTAGTCTACAGGGAAAAGACATGTGTAGAATCTGTCTGCTTTTTCTTTCTAAGCTATTGCCAGTCTTTCACGACAATTACTGATTGTGGGTGTTTGGCTTAAAATAACTGTAAGTGTGAATATTGGTCTACAATTATGTCCCCAGAGAGGATAAAGTCTTTATTCTCTGATCCTCTGAAGCTACTACCTCATACACATCCTGAAACACTACTGATGGGGACATTAAGTTGACCATTGGTGTAGCTTACTATGTTTACTGAGGCCAGTGCTCCAAAGAAGCATCCAGGTATTCCCTCTGGCTTAAATATATGCGTATGTGGGAGAGTTGGGAGCAATGACACTCCTCTGTCATTAGTATCAAGCAATTTTAAATGCTCCTAGTAAGTATTCTTTTAGAGTTCTCTGAATTGGAAAATTCCACTTGACTCATTTCAAATCCTTTGCCTTTTTAATTATATCACAATTATAACAAATTTGATAATGGCCTGACAAACAAATGTTTTGAAATATTCATTTAGGACATTACATACATTTTAAATGTATATTCAGTAGTAACACAGTAAATAATGCCTATTTTTATGAGCTGAACTGATTAATAATAATAATAACAATAATAGTAATAATAGAAGTATAGAGACTGCCTAAGGTTTTCAAAATACCAGTTCAGCTAAGCATAATGTCCTTAGCTAAAATGCATAGCTAAATACATAGCAGCTGTCTGACACTAGCTAGAACAGTAGGAGTGTGTTTCTTAGCAGGAAATTTTGTGTCTTCTGAAATTTTCCTTCTGAGTATTATAAATGGGACATGTTGTTATATTTCTGTTATCTTTCAATTATATAATCTGAAAGTATATAGGATTCATTGAGATAATCTCTTCTAGCTTCTCTCCCATTGATATTACCCTTTCTAGGGTGGACAGATAGCCACTTAGACTTTCTTTGAATGTGTCCAGTGACAAGGAACTTGCATCCTATAAAAGCAGCCTTTTCCATTGTTGAAGGGTGCTGAGTTTTAGAAGTCACTTTCTATGTTGGTTATAACCTTAACCATCACTACTACTTTTACTCCTTTGAGTAATATTGAATAAGCTTAATCTTTTTCTATATGACAGTTGTTTACATTTTTAAATACAGCTACCACTGCCCAACCACCTGTGACAGCCCCCACCCCTAGGCTCTTCTCAAAAAAACCCATAGTTTTCACATCTGTTTTTCATGTAAGTTTGTCTTAAAATCTGTCCCCTTTTCTTTGGAATTATATAGACCTGGGTTCAGACACTGGCTCCCTACTATGTGAACTCTAAAATGGGGGAAATGATTACTATCAAAAGAGATTTTGTGAGAATTAGTGAACAGGTAGTTCGTGTTTAATATTATTGGTTAAGCATTATTCTACCAGTGTTACATATGATAACTCATTTAATTTATACACACACACACACACACACCTAGTATAGTGTTTTAAATAGTAGTAGCTTGATAAGGTTTGTTTTTTTCCCACTCACCATTCCATTACCTCTCTTCGGAGTACTCTTCAGTCTTTCAAAATTCTAAATGTGGGCCTAATACTCCAGATGTAATCTAATAAACTACAACAGAGAGGAAATTTCTTCCAGTTCTAGGGCCAAGTATCATTTGAAGTCTCCGTAGATTAGATAAGTCTAAGTAAATACTACTGTCTCTGATCACTACATGAAGATTCTTCCCTAAGTTATGGTGACTTACTCATTTATACAACAAACATTTATTGAGCACCTGTAATAAATAAATCATGGTATCATCTGTTGAGAATACAATTGATGATAAAAAAAAACAGATATGTCCCCTGCCTTCATGGAGCATAGAATTTAGTTTTAAAGATAAACATGAAACAAACACAAAATAAAAATATAATAACTAATAGTAAGAGGTTATGAATGAAAAGAATGGGGTGCATTAAGAAAAACTAACAAGAAGAATGTATTCTAAATTGGGTCAATGGGCATCTAAAGAAAGGTGTTTTCATGGAAGGATATTCAAGCTGAGACTTGAAGGGTGAGTTGGAGTTAGCCAATGAAAATATGGGGAAAGAGCATTCAGGTTGATGGCCCTGAAGAGGGAAAGAGCCTGGCCTGGTCAACGACCTAAAAGGAGGCCAGCGTGGTTGGAGAAGAATGAAGAGGGACCAGGGTGGCTCTAAATGAAATTGGAAAGGTAGTCTGGGGCTATATCATGCCAGGTGATTGTCCTAAACTGATCTTGCCTCTGAGACTATGTGGTACAATGTTGCAGAGTCGCAGTCAATATTTGGAGAGGTATCTTCAAAGGATGCAGCTCAAAAGGATGCAGCAAGGAAACCCCACCAGTTGATCTTATAACTCACCTGAGGCTTATATACAAATATGCAATCAGTCCATAAATAGTGGTAAATCCTTCTCATTAATGCCTCCACTTACCCATTACCTGCATCTACAACTCCCACTCCAAGTTGCCCTTTTGTGCATAGTTTTTGCCCTCCAGTCTTCCCCAGATATCCTTTCTAATCAGAGATCACCTATATACAAGAGTGGAAGGAAATGGTATTCAAGGCTCTATCATTCACCTCTAGATAAGGGGCTAGAACTTATATACTGAGATGGTTGAACCTATATACTGGCTAGCCATTTGCCAGCTCATTTTGGCAATGGTGATAACATCAAATCCCAAAGTTAGGCTCTGGAGTCACACGGACATGGCATGAATTCATAACCAAGGATATGAATAGCTCTGCTACTAATTTTCTTTGTGACTTTGAACAAATAAGTTAACCTCTTTGAGTTTCAGTTTTCTCATTTGAAACATAGACTAATGATACTTACCTAGAAGGGTGGTTGTTAGAATTAAATTAAATAAGATATTTAATGTGTGCAAAAGCACCTGCCACAATGCTGAACATCCAGTATATAATAAATGATAACTTTATTTATTTATGATATGAAAGAGAATAAGTCTCTTCTACATAGTCACCATTGAGTGAAACTTCATAGCCAAATCATAAAAACTTGTTTATATTTTATTGTATTTACACATAGTTGTCTTACTTGAATGTTGCTAACTTCAATTTCTATAGTATTTTTTTGGGAACCATAGTACTAGCATCTGAAAGGAGCCTAGGAAACTGTTTGCATTCTTACCTCATGAAAATAATGATGAAGAGTCCTAACCCTGAATCATACATAACACATGCATACATACATATCACAAAATAATAATTGATTGTTCCCTTTGTGCCAAGCTCTGTGCTAGGGGCACCTGGGTGGCTCAGTCATTTAACCATCTGATTCTTGATTTTGCTCAGGTCATGATCTCAGGGTTGTGAGACAGAGCCCCAAGTCAGGCTCCATGCTCAGTGGGGTGTCGGCTTAAGATTCTCTCTTGCCCTCTCCCTCTCCCCCTCCCCCTGTTTGTGTTCTCTCTCTAACTCTCAAATAAATAAATACATTTTTTAAAAAAAGAAGTTCATAGTCAAATGGATATGACAGATCTGTGTGGAACTATATTACAAGACATGATCAAAAAAGTACTAAATATACTCTGTGGGAGCACAGAGGAAGGAGCAATGAATTCTGCCTGTGGATATGGCCACAATGACTAGACCTCTTATTATGTGTATTTAATTTCAGTAAGCATGCTGACATCTCCAGACTCACTTGCTTAACAACAACTTAAAAATTGCAGTTCATCTAGTAACTACTGAACACATTATGATTTGGAGCATATTTTCCTCAAATCAATCAACAAATCATTCCTAACTGTCCACTGTATGCTAGGGGTTTTGGGGGATAGAGGAGAAGCAGATTATTTGGAGAAGCAGATTATTCGGAGAAGCAGATTTTTGCCCTCAAGTGCCTAGAGGGTGGACAGTTGAGAGTTTAAAGTTCTCCAATATAGCGAGTAATAAACTACTGTTCACTGTGGAGCTGCCTCTGAGTACATCCAGAAAAGAGAGTTCAGGGTGAGCTGGAATAGTTAGAAAAAAGCAGAAATCATTGTCCTGGCAGATTCAAACAACACTTCAGACTTCTAAAAACTACCTACAGTTGTTTAGAGAGCCATTCAGATATTCTCCACTGCATTATAACTCAAAAGAGAAAAATAAGTTCAGTGTGTCAGAATCTCCCAATGCTTGTTATTCTGAATTTATAGCACATTGTTTTAGGAGTGCTTTATTTAAATTCTGTTAAAAACCTTAGCTGGAATATTCTTTGCTGGTCTAAAGACAGGTAGGTTAAGCATGTATTAGCAAAGATATTAGACAGACTTACAGGCTCTCAAAGCTATTATACATTTCAGAATAGGAGCAACCTGACATAAGAAAAAAGGGATGCAATGAAATGCTTTCAAGCTAGGTTTTTTGTGTCAAATGAGACTATGAAAAGGGTGTTTTGAATTTTTGAGGTGCACACACATCCTTTTGTCAGTGAAATGCCACAAGAAGGTGTGTTTAGAAAGAAGCTGACGAGGAGTGAGAAATGAGGAGAGCTGCCGAAAGGCATTAATGAGTTGGAAGAAGGTCAACAACCCATTTCGAGCTCATTAAATCTATTATCTGGGTTCAGAGTGGTCCCAGGTGGAACTTGTGCTGACATACGCAGAACTCCCTCTCCAGCCCAGAGCAATGGAAAAAAGAGGAAAGTAAATGTGATGGTGGTTTTCAAGCTACCCTTTACTTCTGAATATGATGAATGGAGATTTCAGACTCCTTGGTTTTGGAGGAAGACTGAAAATATAAACACGGTCAGTGACAACTGTGTTTGAGAGATGAAAATTTTTATTAGGTGTTTAAATAAATATACAAAAAATTGAAAAGTTCTCCACACTAGTCATTTAAAATACATTGAGATATTATTCTCTCCCTGTCCTTAAAATCACTCCTATCTTCTCAGCCTAGCAGTTCTCAAATTTCAGTGTGCATCAGAAGCACTTGGAGAAATTGCATAGAATGCAGACTCCTGCTCCCCCTTTCACTAAAGATTCTCACTCAGTAAGTCTGAGGTTTGCCCCAGGAATCTGCAGCACTAGTGACAAGAAAACATAATAATAAGAGGGAAACAGCTTTTCAATTCATCTCAGAATCTGCCTTTCTTGTTATCTATTATTGTTTTTAATGGAATTGAATTGAAGAACAAGCCTGTTATGTACTTTATTTTTTTAATAACTTTTATTTTGTTATATTAGTCACCATACAGTACATCCCCAGTTTTTGATGCAATGTTCCATGATTCATTATTTGCGTATAACACCCAGTGCACCATGCAATATGTGCCCTCCTTAATATCCATCCCCGGCCTATCCCAATCCCCCACCCCCCTCCCCTCTGAAGCCCTCGGTTTGTTTCCCAGAGTCCACAGTCTCTCATGGTTCATTCCCCCTTCTGTTTATCCCCCCGTCATTCTTCCCTTCCTTCTCCTACCAATCTCCCTGCTATTTCTTATGTTCCATAAATGAGTGAAACCATATGATAATTGTCTTTAAAAGGATTTTGTCTTTAGTAAGCCCTCATATAGCCTTTTAGAAAATCTTAATTTTCTAAATTAAGACTGCAGTTTGGGTTAGACCAACATTTATTGCTTTATTTAAATAAATTTTAAAAACTTGTTATATCATCCATAATAACATATTTAAACATCTTCTTCTAGCATACTCCTTTAAAGATTATAATTTTTTCCAATTCAGAACAAGCATTATTCATTTTACACTTATAACTCTAGTTTACAAGTAAACTCCATAGAAGCTAAGTGACTACTCTAATTAATCACACAGTAACTACTGGTGGAAAGAAGGGCAGGATCTTTATTTTCTGAAACCCAATGCAGTATTCTGTCAGGAAATGCTGCTTTAAGCTAGAAAATAGATACGTAAATGAAGTCAAAGAATTGAAATCTGAGCCACAAATACTAAAATGTTTCCCAGCCCTACCTGGCCAACACTTACCCCTTTTCTCCTTACCCCCTCCCACATCCTATCTACCTTCAATCTGAATTTCTCTTTCTATTCTTTAAGAAATAATTTTGTTACCTAAAACCCTTGGAAAGTCAGAAAGTTGTTCTCTTGATGACAAGAAGTTGTGCTGATCACCATATGAAATCAGACCTATCCCTGAGCCCCAGTGAAAACAGCTTTATCACATCCTTTTTTGGCTTGGGTGTGAATAGGCCCAAAGGTGTGTTGCTGAACATGTGTCCCAGAATCCCATTCAACAATTAAGGAAGCTAGCTTGCTTCACAAAGTCAGCTCTCTTCAGCCATTCTACATATGGCAGGTTCAGGAATGGCACCTAAGTTGCTGAAATCCTTGCCTATAGTCTCTGTGAAAGTTTACTTTTTCTATTCAGGCAAGTCTGTGTCAGCAGAATCCTTTATTTTGCTAGAGCTTGTGTGTCTGTGGATGGAGGGGGTTGGGTGGGAGGTGGAGGAGCATGTTTCTGGTGCTGACTGTGCCTTTTGCACCTTTTACAAATAAGCTTGCAGGCTGTCCTCGGGGAGCTGCTTTGATGCTACAGTGCGTTGGTCTCACTGCCCATTTCAAAAATGAAAAGACCCAGCCTGCTTACTGTAGTTCAACAAAGAGATTACTAATCTCTTTTTCATGAGAAAATCACCACTTGCCAATAACTACATCTGAAGGGTCTGAATTATTAGCCAAAGCCTTCCTAACTTTTAAAATCTGTTATCTGCTACATATGTTGTCTAGATAACCAAGGGGTAAGGTATTTTTATATCCTTGGCATGACTATTGTTAAAAAAATAATTTTACCAAAATATGTAAAATAATGACTTTCATCCAGATAAAATGAACAAATGTTAAAGATTTTAACTCATTATTGAGGAAACAGTTGAGATGTTACATAATGGATTCAAGAAAAAAAGAGAGCCATATTTATAGATTAAAAATATTGAGATGGATGTACAAATAGAGGCAAATTGGTTTTTTTTCAAAGAGTGTAGGGGGGCACCATTGAACATTCAGTGGATAGAATTTACGTGTCTAGGGATAAGAATTATTTTGCATTGCTATCAGTTTTCTTTAGTACACAGAGTTATACAATTGCTCAAAAACAGTGAAAGACTAGTATCAGATATAGTGGAAGGGTATGATCTAAATGATGCACATTTTTTACCTTCAAAGATGTTTTTTTCCTCCATTGTGTTGGGTGACCTTGGCAAGACTAACCAATGGGCTAAAAGCCATAGTCTCCCTGCAGCCAGGTCTCCTTGATTCTGAACTGGCCAACTTACAAAAACATTTCTTGAACTTTGTTTTAGGATGCTTCAGCCTGCTGCTTGATTCTTGTGTTTTTTTTTTTTTATTTTATCTCTGTTCCTTTGAAATGGTACAATTTGTTCATATGACAGTTGCACTGACATGGCTAGGAAACAGAAGATGAGATTAGCCACTTCACAGAAAAAGCCAGGAGCTAAAAAGCCACATTTTCCCATTCAGTTTCCACTCCAGATTTTCTTTCCCTGAAGAAAGAGAATACTCCAAGGTGCTACTCTCTCCTACTCCATAAAGCCCAGCTTGCCACAGCAGTTTGCTTTTGACTTGGTAACCTTATTTTCAGTCTTCTATTTGACAGACTTTCTCTTTTTCTTGTCTGTGTATTTCATTCACTGAGAGTACTGCAGGAGGGTCTGATAAACACACCCACACACACCATGTATGTATAGCCTTTAGGAATTAAATATCCAAGTTTACCCTCAAATTATGTTATCATCCATTTGACTATTCATGATAAAGAAGAGGAACAGAAGCATGGCTAATCCAAAATTCTAGGTAATGTTCGTATCATGTGATATGGCTTTGGACTATGTTTTTATACCGATGTTTAAAATCCGTTGTGCTTATGGAAGGAGGCATTATATAGGAAATGTATTGGAAAGAAATCCTTAAAAACTCAAAGCATGGTTCCACCTCAAGATTTGTAACAAAGGTGAATTCAGTTTATCTCTCAGCCTCGGTTTCCAACTCTATAAAATGAGGAGTTTGAACAAAGTGATCTCTAAAACCCCTTTTACTTCTGACAGTTTCAGGATATTCTGGGGATTGGCTTTAAGCCAACAGTAAAACAAAAACAAAAACAAACAAAAAAAGGTCATCTAAACTCCAACTCAAGGGAATGCTGGGTACCATCCAATTTGCTCTCTTGATCCTTTGTTTAATCTCTTCCCTGAAATGGTCCTGTTGAGAGTGGCCCTCTCTCACTTTCAAGTATTCACTCTTGCCTTCTCTAAGTAATATGCATGGCCGCCATTTATTATTTACTAGTCTAACTACCTTACCAAACACTCTATATGAATTATCTCAATTGTCACAACACCGCAATGAGCTAAATTCGTTCTGTTTTATAGATGGATAATTAAGAGTCCAGTACAGAAAACAATTTACTCAAGGCCCCATAGCCAGTATGCATCAGTGCTGAGATGAAAACTAAGTGTGTCTTCAAATTCAGAGCTCTTTTTTACTACACTGTGCTGGTCTTCCAACTACTTATCAAACCAATTGTATGTAAGAACTGTGAAAGGTACTATGGAGAACAACATTGTACAAGATTCACCAGCTGCCCTTAAAGGTTTTAACCAAAATGGAGAATTTAATATTCATTTATGTTTGACAAGGGAGAAAGAAAACTGTAAAGTAAGCATTAAGTGACTTAAGTGTCAATAAATTGAAAAGTGAAAAACTAGAAGAATAAATTGCCTAAGAAAGGAAAACAAATATTTAATATTTAATATTACATTTCTTATGCTGCTGTTTTTCACTCCTGTCCAAGTCAAAGGTCCTAGCTCTACCATAAATATGTATGATATGGGCAAATCCTATTTCCTCCCTGGGTCTCGATTTCCTCACTTTCTTTCTCTTTCTTTCATAGAGAGAGGTCAAGGGAACAGAAAGGGGAGGGGCAGAGGGAGAGGCAGAGAAAATCTCAAGCAGGCTCCATGCCCAGCATGGATCCTGACATGGGGCTTGATCTCAGGACCCTGAGATCATGACCTGAGGTGAGATCAAGAGTTGACGCTTAATCAACTGAACCACACAAGTGCCCCCCCCCTCACTTCTTAAGTGAGGATAGCTGAATGGTTGCTAGTTCTCTCTGGCTGAGAGTCTGTGATTATATGATAATATGGAACTCTTGCCCTTGTCATCTGGAGTAGAAGAATGGAGACTGAGGAGGATTTTATGCAGGGATCTGATCCAGTTATGGGGTAAGCATTCTTTAAAGGAAATGTGTATCTGCAGAAAAGTAGCCCAGAGAACTTGCATAGCCCTTTTTGTACAAAAATCTAATTGTGATAAGGTTAGGGGAAGTGCTATATTCCATAACTATACTTTGAAATGTGTCCACAACATCTTTCTAAATAGAACACATTTGTATCTGAGGGAAAGTATTCAGGCAAATAGGAGGTGCCAGAGAAGTAAAGACAAATTTAGTTGCTGTTTCTGGTACATCTCTTGAAATGTATAGTACAGCCAAAAGGTTAAAATTGAATAGCTCTAATTACTGAGAATTCAGATAAGGCATATTCAACAGCCATGAACACCACAACTATCCATCATCCCATCTGATCCTTCTTCACAGAAAATGGAGAGGGATGGTGAGGACATGCTCCCTGACACAGTCTAATTTTCTCAGAAAACAGCCTCTCCTTTCTATAGCATCCAGAATCCCTGCTTCTCCAGGGGCAATATAATAACCTAGTCACTTATTGACTAGAAATTTAGCCTCTTTAATAAGAGGCAAGATGGTCCAGCACTATTCAAGCCTCAATGTCTTATGCAACGAGAAGGCAAGATTCATTCTCAGTGCAAGCTTAGGGATGTCTAAGGCCTCGACATTGTAATAAGCAGATGAATCGATTCAAGCATGCCAAAGGCCCTTGTTCTTTGGCCTTCCTTCAGCTGCCTTCACAGCTAATCTACCTGTGGATCTTGGCTTTTGACTTAAGGAATACAACACTTTTAAGGTTGGTGTGAATATTAATTAAAGAGTATTAAGATTAATTAAAGAGGGGAGACAGCCTAAAGTTTGGGTCCCCAATGTGGTCTTCCCTCTTCCTAACTAATCCTCCCTCACTTCCCCATCTTTTTACCTTATTTTTTTTCAGTCTCACACAATCTTTCCTCTATCTTCTCATACTGTCCCAGGTCCGCTATTATTCCTCAAGCTTTCCTTTTTTTCTGCTTATGCCTTAAGCCTATCTGAACTTACTATGGCTTAACTTTGCTGACAGCCACACTAAACTAAAGAAGTCACTGGCACCTGACCTTCAAGATGTTCAGGTGTGGTTTTCATAAACCCCTGATATTAAAAGCCCTGCCATATACTTTTGCATTCTCCACCACATCTCGGGCTGGATGCTGAACAAATAGTCAATAAATCCTTTTTAGTTAAATGTAGTGAGTGAATCATTTCTCTAGGTTTCCATATGTTTCTGGGAATAAGACATTTTGGCTTTCAACATCTGACAGAATTTGACGCTGACACGAGAACTCAGAATTTGGCTTGCTTGAGAGACCATAGATTTTTAATATTCCTATTCTATCAGTATTGAATAAAACTTGTTAACAGCCTCAAGAGAAAAGTCAAGGTAGTAGAGGAGGGAGTTGAAATAACTTTTTTGTAACAGTTCTTGGCAACAGTCATTCTTCTGTTTTACCCCCGGACATCTCACTTATAGGAAATAATTCCAGATTTTAAGCAAGATGTTAGCTCAGTTTTGTTTCTGCTAAATAGAACAGAGTTTTAATACTTGAGTCCTAATAGACTGTGGGCTCTTCTACCCTTCCATTATAATGTGCCTTCACCGAGGCCATATAATCTAACTTGTGTAAAACTTGTCATTATTGAGGACGTGGTTCCAAATATAACAAATCCAAATGGTTAACTTTCTCAGTTGGGAAAGCCATGGTCTCAGACAGATGTAATCACACATGCCAGTTCTCACTGAGAGGAGTTTCAACCACACCCGGTTGTGCAATTTTTACACAAAACCAAGTTTTTTTTTTTTCCCTTGCTGCCTTGAGGAAAGGAATTTGGCTCAGAAACTTTCTCTAGGGCTCAAGTGTGATGGTGTACCATCAAAACATTCATTCATTTCATTCTCTTCCCAGTCAGGGAATCTTCTCTCACCTCTCAGAGAGAAAAGAGAAATATGGGCTACAGGCCAAAGTGAAGATAGATCAAGTGGATTGAACCTTGCAATGCTGCTTTTCTACTGCCATTTTTGTTATTTAATTCTTTGCTAAACATCTTTCTTTTTGTTGTTGTTTACTATCAGATAGGCATTCAGTCCAAGAGACCTTGTAGATAAAGGGGGACACCAAGAACCAAGTCAACTAGGTCTTTATGCAGCATGTTATGGAACTAAGAGAGAATGAACACCTTCATAAATTTGTAAGTCTTTACTTAAGATGTTTGTTGATAATTACCTTTTGCTTTAGTTTTCCCCCAGGAAGATATAATAAATCCAGAACGACTCCCGAGTTATCAACTCTCTTGAGCTTATACTAGTTTCTCCCTTTGTTTATTGATCTTCAGAGACTATAAACACAGGAACAACTGCTGATCTTGAGTCTTGAAATTTCCAAACAAAAGGGAAAAATTAATGATTTTGTTATTGAGCCTAATACCAATTTGACAGCAAGTTTGCTAAGACGAGGCATTATATGCAGGCAGAGCAGGTGACCTATGTGATGTGAACTCAAAAGCCCTAGGAAAGCTTCTTTATTCCCTCAGAATTTCTGCCATCACTTTCACTTATTGACTAATGTTTATTATTCATTTAATTCATTTATTAATTCATTTATTTATTTATTAGAGAGAGAGAACACACACAAACAGGAGAGGGTGGCAAAGGGAGGGGGAGAGAGAGAATCTTAAGCAGGCTTCATGACCAGTGTGGAGCTGACATGGGGCTCAATCTTACGACCCTGAGATCATGACCTGAGCTGAAATCAAGAGTTGGGTGCTTAACTGACTGAGCCACCCAGGCACCCCTTGACTAATGTTTAAAATCTAACCATCAAATTGACATCTTTTAGACTTAAAGTTTTGATTTCTGTTTAAAATGTAATGTACACATACATACACACACACACTGAAACTCCCTAAGCTGTTTTTAGTGATTTATATCTGCGTGTGAATGAGAGATGGATATTTGGTTTTGCAATTAAATCTAGGGAGAAAACATTTGGTGCCCAGCATCTGAAGAGGGCCACAAAGGGGTTACCTACAAGGACCAGGGGGAAAGTACATGGACATATGACAAATGCCTTTGTTTCATGATGTTGCCTAAATTTGACTCTAATAATGCTCCCAATAGGGATAGTTTTTACTTTCTTTTTCTTCATCTTTTAGGGTTCTGTGTGATAGCTTAGGAAAGAGATTACAGAGCTAAACTGAGTTCCTTTTTAGGATTGAGATGGCATCTTTGACTTTTCTTATATGCTTTTCAGTGCCCAAGAGTATATACACCCAAATAAATCAATAAATAATATTGGCCAGCTTTCCTTGTTCAAATAGAGAGTATAAATGATAGTGTCTGGAAGGAGTACAGGATGGAAAGGTAGACTTTCCCTTCCTTATAATCAGGCCTACAATTTCTCCCATTAACTCCAAGACTAATCCCTGTACCGACTTACTCCCAGTCAACACAATCCTTAAGCAAAGAATTTGCCGTGAGAGATGAAGCAAAGGAAAGCCAGAATCTATTCAAAGATAGAAGAAAAATATTACAATGAAATGTCTTACATTCTTACACTAATCACTACTGCTTCCTTTGGAACTGAACAAAAGAAGAGAGGACAGAGAAAAATGCCAAAAGAGACCAGCAGAAAATAGGATTCAATTTACTTAAATTCAACAAAAACATACTGAGCCCTTACAAAGTAAGGAAAGGAGGACATGGTTCTTGTTCTCACATTCTAATATTGGAAGGGGTTAATGACAGGTGTCAACTATGTAGATAAATAGTCCCAACAAAAGTCAGAATTAGAAAAGTTCAATAAAAGAGGCAGAACTCAAATGCTTTTGATTTCCAAACGAGGATATGATACTAGTAGCAGTGGCAGCAGTAGTAGTGGTAGCAGCAACAGCAACAATGATAATAACTACTGGTGTCTATTGAAGTAATTATATATGAAATGCTGTGCAGGGCTCTTTTATAGGAATTTTTTCTCATTTAATTTAATACTTATACCAACTTGATCAGTTAGGGACCATAATTATTATCATGTTCTGAATGAATAAATTGAAGCTAAGGTATTTAGTAACTTTCCCATGGTCACATGACTAAAAAGTGGTAGAACTAGAATTACTATTTCAGAACCTATGTTGATAGGAAACATTTCACAAACAGATAATATTTAAGATAGTCTTTGAGGAATGGGTTGGATGTTAATAAATAAGCAATACAAGCAAAACTGTAGAGACCATAAAGTGCGTGTGCCATGTTTAGAGGGTTGCAAATGGTATAGTTTAGCTGCAGCAAAGCCAAATATATGGTGCTAGTGGCAGAAGGAACCAAATGAGGAGGAAAACCAGTTTAGAAGGGAAGATGATGAGTGTGGCTATGGACTTGCAATAATCTCATTTCTGATTCAACACCCATATTTTTGTCTTCATAGAGGGAGAGATTGATAAAGAAAAAAGAATAGGTCAAGAACAGAAACTTAGGACGCAGTCATACTGATGGGGTAGGTAGAGGAAGAGCTATCAGCAATGTGGATAGAAACGAAAGCAGTGAGATTGGTAAGAGGAAAACCACAGGTTTTCAGTGTGGTAGATGCCATTGAAGATCAGGATGCCAAAAGAAGGCTTTTAGTCCCTAGTGTCAAATGCTATCATAATTGAAGAGAATCAGGACTTATATTAAGTTAAATTGTTATTACTTCTCGATCACTTTCTGTGCTCCAGATAATATGTTCAAGCACTTTACAGGAATTGTCCCACTTGATCCTCAAAACCACTGTTAAGATGGGGTCTGTTATTTTCCTCCATCTTAAAAATAAGGAAACTGAAATTTAGAAAGGTTAAGAAACTTGATCAAGGCCTCACAGCGAGTTAAGAGGCATAGTCTGGACTTAAACCCAAATCTGTTTAATTCTGCCATTGAATTTATGGTCCCCTTTGAGAGAGAGATTTCAGCAGAGTAATAAGAATAGGAGTCAAATAACAAAGATTGATTGGGAAGAAGACAGATGTGAGAATGATTGTGGAATGAGTGGGTGGTAAAATAATGGAGGTTATAGGTATCAACTTATTCTGTCTACAGTTTAGAAGGGTCAGAAGTGGAAGGTAAACAGTAGGGGAAGGTAGCTTGAGATGACAGAAGAATCAAGGGAAGTTTCTTTTAGGATAGGGAAGGATGGAACTTATTGTTGGTTGAAGAGTAATAGCCAATAGAAAGGGAGAGAGGGGGCATGATTTATAGAAAAGTAATGTGGCAGAGAAAGGAACGGCAAGATTAAGAGGGAAAGGTTCAATTTATAAAGAAGAGAGGTTTATGAGTTTAATCCTATTGAAATGTGACTTCCTTATGTCTGATTCAGTTAACACCATACTGAGCTAAGTATAATTAATTATAACTGGTATATTTTATATAAATCTTCATATAAATATAATAAAATGTGAAATTAATATGAAATATTAAGTAAAATTTATTAGGAATTATAATGAATAAATTGGAGGTGTCAAGGTATTAGATAATAACATAGTATGTTAAATCTGTGATAGTTTAATTTTCATAGAAATGTCGGAAATGGAGAATAAATTTACACTGCTCCAGGTGACGCTCAGATACAGACCTTGTTAGAGTGAACCTGGCATTTATTCAGCAAACATTGATTGAAAGTCTGTTATATGCCAGACTTTATGGTAGGCATTGAAGATACAGAGATAGAAGACAAGAGTTTGCATCCCCAAATATCTCACAGCCTAGGGAGGAGGCAGAGAAATCACCATAGTATAGTGTAGCATGATGAATGCTGCGATAGAGGTAAAAACCATGAAACACTGGAGCCCTGGATAAGGAGACAGGGGTGGGGTGCAGGCAATGCTTCCCAAAGAGATGATATTTGAGATGAGTTTTGACCTTGTACTGTTGCTTTTATAGGAACCTGCACAAGGGGCCAGGCATTCCCCTAAGAGATCACATTACAGGCAACAGCTGCAACTCACCACCATGGCTTCATCCTCAGTGTCTGACATCAAGGTCACTGAGCTGAAAGTTTAAGGGGGATGGTATATAAAACGGCTCTAAATCTAATTCTGGGTTATTGGGTAGTAGAAGATGAAGGCTATACCTTCCAAATTATAATCTAAATAGGTAACTTTCCTTTTTCCAGGGTCAGGATGGTGAGAAAACAGAAAGGGGAAGTGGAGAGGAGCTAGAAGAAGAAGGAAGGATGGAACAGCTACCTTGTTATTTGATCTTTCTGCCTACTGCGAAGAAAGTCTTGTCTCTGCATATATATCACTTGTCTTGTTTCAGACTTCATTCTTGCACCTTTTTCCATATGAAAAGGAAAGTGCATATATCTCACCGCAGCACAGAGACACTTAGAAATAAAAAACAACTGCAACCAAGCTCTATTTCTCTTTCCCTTGAAGGGAGAGACTGATTGTAGGTCAGTTTCTATTTTATCTGAACCACTTGGCCCATCTGGAATAGTCACTCTAGGAAATTGAAAGCTAAATTTAAATTTTATAAAGAGGAAATTCTAAAATGACTCCCTCAATCTGATCAGACACACTTCATTGCATCCCTCCGTCCTTGCAGGATAGTGAGCGTCTGAAGAAACTCTGAACACCAATTGTCTGTTCTTAGTATTAAATTATTTGGCATCTCCCCCATATCCATTTATTTACACACTCAGATATACTATAGAAAAGACTCAGGTTGAATAGTTTGCCTTTTAAATTTGCCTCTCATTTTTTTTCTTGCAACTGGAAATAACCATAAATTCAAGCAGGAAAGACTATGGTTAGACATAAGGAAGAACATCAGGTAAATAAAATACTGGGTTTGGCAGTACTTGGAAGGCATTATGAACTTTGTACTCCTGAAGATTTTTGAAAGATTCTTGGTTTTGTTCTGTTTTGTTTAATTATTTATTTGGTGTTGTTTTCCTTGCTGTTTGGACAAAGAAGTTTTTAGTAAAAGAAATCATGCTTCCTAAGGACAATTTGAAGGAGAAAATAGACAGCCATACCTTCTGGTTTGCCATTCTGAAGAAGGGAAAGGGCAACATTTCACCCTGAAAATTCTACTGTATGATCCTCATGTTACCTACAGATTCATTAGCCCTGTAATACTGACAGTTTTCTCTTATATATTGGAAGGTTTTCTGCTTCAGAAGCTCCTTTATTGGTATGGAAGAAACATAATTCTAATCAATACAAAAGCATTTGAAATGAACCACTATTTCAAATATGACTCTCCAAGGGAAAAGAAAAAGAGAAGAATATAATTTTAAATAATTAAAACTGTTGGAAGAAACTGAATTGCAATTGAGTTAAATCTTATTAAAAATGAAATATTTCAGTTTTGGTAGCAGGGATTTTATACACTGTGGCTACCATATATGGTGCCAGGTAGACTTTCTTCTGAAAAGAGCAGAGCTTTTTTATTCATATGCTGGGATTCCCCTGATCTGGCTCAGTCTTTAT
The DNA here is from genome assembly GCF_002007445.2 of Ailuropoda melanoleuca. NCBI lineage: Eukaryota > Metazoa > Chordata > Mammalia > Carnivora > Ursidae > Ailuropoda > Ailuropoda melanoleuca. The sequence continues at coordinate 72,950,770 of NC_048238.1, forward strand.
GTTGGTGTGGCTTTTATTTTTCTCTTATTCTTTGTCCAGAATCATCCAGGAGTGATGCCTCGTGGAAAAGTAGTAGAGGAGAAAATTACATTAATGATCAAATAAGTATTTCATTTCTAAATATGAATCAGCACATAGAATGTTTAACAATTTAGCCATAGAGTGAATTTAAGTAGAAATATAAGTTCTGTTCGAGGAGGTTTATTTTTCTTTTTTTGTAAGTTTCCCCAGTGAGCGTTAAGTCCTATCCAGTTTAGTATTCCATACAAGTATCCAGTATGGATTTTGTCAGATTTGTGCTTAGGAGAAAAACCAGCAATTATTTCAAATTTTAAATCATTCTGGATATCTCCATGTTATTTCAGTTTATGATTTCGAAACACATTTTCAAAATTGATCTTATATCATGATTATAACTTTTTTATTCTCACATAAGAGCCATCAGGGTCTTGCTGCATTGTATAGGACACAACTTACCATAACTCTTCACTGGGCATTTTCCATACAAAGCCATTTTAATTCCTTGCTCTTGTGAATTCTAGCATGAGGAAGATGTGAGCATTTGTGCAGCACTAAGAATGCCACCATTAAAAAGATATTGAAAATAGAAACTTTAAAATGATAACAGAAGATCTAGAACATACCTGAAAGCAGAGAAGTTCTATGCTTAGAATGAAAGATAGTAACTTATAGAAACAAAGAGCCTTAAAAAGGGTGAACCCTTGTAGAAAACTAGAATTAATTTCCCCCATACAAGTGTTTTTAATTTTACAATATACTTTACCTTCATACCAATAATCATAATTGCTCATCTTTGTTGTAGAATAGCCTTCCAGGCCCAGTTCCTTTTTTTCTAACTAAAATCTCCTTTAATAGATTTTATAAGTATTCATCTAATTTCCTCATTTCTCCCTCTGTCTCCAAAAAAGGGGAAAAATAAAAATAGAAAAAAGATGAAAAACCACCCCCACAAACTCACACAGAAAAGCCATGAGCTTAAAAGACCAAAGATTTGAAGCCTATTGGCAGAAGTGACAGGCATCCTATTTTTCATGGTCCACTGTAGAGTCATTGATTTCTTATTACAGCCACTCAATTCATGTCAAACTTCAGCCTGCCCTTAACCATCACTTATGTTTGCTAAAGTTCCAAAGAGAATCTCTGAAAAGAGAATCTTTGAAAAGCCACAACCATATCTATCTATCCATATCTATCATGTTTTATATCTGACTGAAGTCTATATGAATTACCTATGTTTTATGAAATATATAGGAGGAGCTTCTAGTAGTTGTTACTATTGATATAATTCATATCTAAATTCATTCACGTTTATGTTAGGGATTTGAATTAAGGCCAAGAACTCATTTGAAAAAATAAATTTGCTACCATCTGTTACTATGATAGCTACACTAGTGGTGAGCATCACATAATGTAAAGAGTTGTTGAATCACTATGTTGTATACCTAAAGCTAATGTAACATTCTGTGTCAACTATCCTTAAATTAAATAAAATTTTGAAATAAAAAATTAAAAAAAAAAGAATTTGCAGAAAACTTTTAGTGGCCTAGCTGATCAGGAATGGCTAGTACCAACATGGACCAGTCACAGACTTAGAATAAAACACCTCCTCCCAGTGTCCCCCCTCCCCCTTCCCCCACCATATGAGCCATGACAGGAATCTTCTTGCTATTTCAGTCATTTTCTCTTGTGCAGTAACTACAAATAATGCTGCAATAGGCTCAAAATACCCACATCCTTGAGACCAAGTTACAAGAGGATCTTATAGGCCAGATTTTTGTGTTTGTAGATTAAACCGCTGATAGTGTTTGCTTTCATTGTGCACAGATGTCTGGGGCAGACTAACAAGCTATTTGCCTAAAAGCCCTAAACCATTTCAAAAGTTTTTTTAAAAAGTAATGTAAGGATTGGTCATTAAGGTACACAAAGCCTTTTCAGTAAAAGATATTAGTTAGGACAGCCAAACAGGTTTGGCCATTTGTGTTTTTCCCCTCCCTTAAATCCAGGCTCTTGGGCTTCCCAACTAATCTGTTAATGGCTGGAACTGATTGACAGGTGCAACAATGCCAGTGTAAGCACCGTGGAAGTCCTAATTGGGTAGTTCTTTTTAAAAGGAATTGATGCCTGAGTAAATACAATATTGAAAATAGAAGGAAAACTCATGAAAATTAAGCACAAAGTAGCTAGATTTAGGTTCAAAATATTTAAGATTGGAGAAGTCTAGGTTAGCATCTCAAGTTCTGCAATTTACTCAGCCTATAAGGATGTAAGGTCATTGGGAAACCGATTTCTTTGAGTAGATGTGTCTACCCACAAAAATCCTTAATTTGTACTTGAAAGTTTGTTTTGGTGGTTAGAGTATGATATCCAGCAATTTATTTTAAAACAAATTTCTTGAGTTCATTCACTCATTCATCAAACATTTACTGAGCACATAATCCATGCCAGGCATTCTACTAGTTAGGGGATACAGAGACTATTAAGATACAACCTTTGTCTGAGAAGCTCACAATCTGGTAGAGAGGCCAGAAAAATAGGTAGAAAATCTTGACACCATGACAAAGACTATGGCAGAGCTAAGCATAAAATTCTGTGAGAATGCAGTGGAAGTGTGCCTTACCTATTGGAGAGATAGGCAGAGGGGCCAAAGATACAGGATTTTGTGAAGAGGTGATGTCTGAGCTAAGTTCTAAAGTGTGAGAAGTTAGCTGGTTCAAAATGAGTGATGGATGGAGGAGTTTGAATATTCAAAGGCACATGGATATGAATTAGTATTGCAAGTTTGGCAAAAGATAAATACTTTGATATAAATTAGAATAGAAGGAACATATAGAAAAGTAATGGATGATGAGAGTAGAGAAGTAGATTACAAACCATAACTTATAAGCCATGTAATGGAGTTTGGGGTTTATTCTGTAGGTAACTAGAAACCAATGGTGATGTGCAAAAGTGTCATATGGTTAGAATTCCTAGATTATTCAGCATTCTGGAGGATCCGACAGCATTATCATGGGAGAAGCCTGGATACAGGCAGATTGATTTAGGAGGCAGTCGCAGTAATCCAAACAGTAAGCAAGGTGAACTTGAATGAAGGCAATGACAGAGAGAATGGAGAGGGGGTAACAAATATTTGAATTGCTTAAAAACATAACCTTGGATGTATAGGCTTGGTGGTGGTTGAAAGACAGATGGCATGATGAAGAAAAGGAAAGATTCTGGAGGAATTCTGTATTTCTGACTTGTATGACAAAGTAATTAGAAAGTGGTCCCCTCAACCAAGATGGAGAGTACAGAACTTTATGGATGCTAGTGACATCTTCTATTGTAATCAGGTTTTGGTTTTGAGGTACTTGGTGGGACACACAGATGTGGATATCCAGTATGTAATTGAATACATGGGTATGGAGCTCAGGAGAAAGGTTTGAACCTTTATGTTTGTTTGTGTGTCTATAACTGATATCTATAAATATTTTGCCTCTGCTTTCACTTTCTGACCCTTCTGTGTATTACTCTCTCTCTAATGCCACAAGGATTTTTCAAGTTCTGTATATCCTTAAAATATTCACTGACTGCCTAGTGATCCCTGCTAGGGAAGAAGGGCATAATGTGTTACCTGATCTCTACTCTTAAATAGAACCTCCCCCCATTCCGGGACATTTTCCCCTTCATACCCTGACTCTTGAACTCACTCCACCTCCTTCCTCTGCTCCCATCAACATGTACCTATCTTGCATCCCATAGCCTCAGAGCCCTGCTTGGTGCTTGGCTAATCTGAACAAAATAATTTGTACTCAGGTGTAAATGATCATTTCTAGCTTTATGTGCTGTACTTCCCTAGTATATAGTATGTGTTCTTTCTAACAGACACAAAGAATGTGGGAATTACAGGGACATCTGGGTGGCTCAGTCGGTTAAGTGTCTGCCTTTAGCTTAAGTCATGAACTCAGGGTCCTGGGATTGAGTTCCACATCGGGCTCCCTGCTCAGCAGGGAGACTGCTTCTCCCTTTCCCTCTGACTGCTGCTCCCCCTGCTTGTGTGTGCTCTCTCCCTCTCAAATAAATAAATAAATAAATAAATAAAATCTTTAAAAAAAGAATATCGGAATTACAACATAATGGTAGAATAGGAAAGAAGTCATTGGACATCAGTTGGGCACCTTCAGTGTTCCTTAAACACCATCACTTAAACATCATTACTCACTTATATTCCAACTTCATTAAAGACCCTGTTGTTGAACTCTAAGTCCACTAGAAGTCTTTGCTCCAAATGAATTACTACTTCTTAATGATACCCCCCTTCCCTGGATCCACAATACACTACCAATGTCCAATTTTTGATCTCTCTTATTCAGCTTTGAAATTTATTGCTTTTATTTCCCGATAAATCTGCCTCATTGGAAATCAGGTTTCCAGGTATCCAGAGTCATTTGTGCCCTCTTCACTTGCCCGTTAAACAATCAATTAGTCCTAAATTATGAGATGTGGAATTGACCCAGGAGGTCATTTAATTGGATAGTTTCTTTATTAATAAAACAAAACACAAGGCCCAGAGAAGGGACAGGACTGACCCAAGCTCACACAACAATTTGTAGTTGATTTTGGCTAGCACCCAGTTCTCCTAACACCTAGGCTGGTTTTCTTTCCACTCTAATGCAACTGCCTCTGTGGGCATGCTGCCATCACTTGCTCTGCTCGAAACACAATAGCCTTTCACACCTTAGAATTAATCATCTTGACTGACAAGGCTCTGTCCCCCATAATCTCCCTTTAGGCCTTTAGAAGTCTGAACATACAACCAATACAACTTTTGGATTTTTAAAACTGTCTTTTCAATGGAGAAATATTCTTTTATGCCAGGTATCCCATCTCCCATCTAGGCAAGAATTTCAGACAAGCTGGCATAACTGGTGTGGGCCTTACAGGGCTGGAGTGGGTGGCAGGACTGTCTCTCACCCACAGCTGCAGGTGTTTGTGATGCTGATGGTATGTACAAAGCTGAAAACTAAAATTGTATACAGAGAGCTAAGGTAAATAAACCAGAGAAATAAGCCTAAATGCATTGTCAAAGCAAGGAGGGGCTAAGGCAAGCATTAGCAGCCAGACTGTAGAGCCTTTAGGGCCTGAGAGTCAGGAAAAAGGAGATCTGGTTGAAATGAGTGAGTAAGAGGATAAAGACCTGAGGCAGAGTGCTGTTGCCCACACTTGGGCTTCGGTATGTTCCCTTTAGTATGTTATAGAGATGAGACAAATCCACATAAAGGACTAGGACAGGGACAGAAACAATACCACAGGTTGACAGAAAACAGTTAAAATGTGTACTCTCCATGGGTCATGTTTCGGGTTCTTTGCTTCTTTGCAAGAATATTAGATTCAAGTTGATGGTCCCAAAATTTTACTTGTTCTGTTTTCAGAAGTTTCACAGCCGGATAAGTTTTATGCAGTGTCAGCAGCTGGACAAGCTCCTTTTCGGCACTGTCCATCTGCCACCTTTCTTGCCCAGTCAGCCTTTGGCATCTTGGCTGAGACTGCTCAAGAGGGTGCGATTTGTGCTGGTGATTTGATCACACCCAGTGGTAACACTTTGTGATGATGACCCATATGGCTTATATTGACAACGTTGTCTTATGGTACAATAATATATTCAAGCAAGCTTTTCCATCATAATTCTTGTTTCAAAAACAAGGTCTCTGGCCTGATATCTTAGTTTTCAGCACTACTTTTCCAGGTGACCCTGCAGCAAGTCCTGCATCATTTATTCTCATAAAATTATGGCAAATATCTGTCCTAAACATCTAACCATGATGTATTTTCTTCTCTCTTTGATTGTGTAGCTCAAGGTTGCCAAATCTTCAAGAAGCTTTGCCTCCTGGATGCAGCCCAGTCTCCAACCTGCCATAATGATTCCCTTCTCCCAATAAACTTTTGTCATTTTTGGATTGCTGGGTTGCTTTTGTATGTTTGTTTTGAGAGGTTGAGTGTACTTTCTTTAATCAGATGGTAAAATCTGTGGTCTTTGATAGCAGAGACCATGTATAATCTTAGTTGTAAACCCAAAGTCTCGAATACAACATATTATAAATAGTCTTGATAGTCTAGATGGTCTTGATAGGTGAGGAAACAAAGTAGTATAGAGGGTAAATGCATCTGAAAGAACTGGATTCCCAATTGAGCTCTGCCATCTATTAGCTGTGTGAACTTCCAGAGGGCAGTTATCTTAGAAAACTTTGTTTCTTCATCTGAAAATGGGAGTATATTAATATCTATTTCACAAGATTGTATTAAAATAATTACTTGAGATAACAGGTAAAGTGGTTAGCACAGAGCCTGGCACATAGGCGTTCAACACATGGCAGCTAATATTATGGTTGATGTTTATTCGGGTGAATTGCCTAAACAACTGAGCTCTTGAGTCTGCAGTCACTTGCAGGTGTAATCTGAAACCTTGGCCTCCTTGGTCAACCCCCAAGATCATTATTACCGCTGTGCTACTATTTCCAGCATAAGTTCAGCTTTATTTTCCTTTCTCCTCTTTTGTTCTCTCTCTTGCCTTTCTTTGCTTCAACTCTCCCAGATGCCTTATTTCTCTCTCCTATTTTCTCTTCCTTAAAGATGACCCTGGGGGTTACGGCAGTTCTTCTGTGTGTTTAGAGCTGTTTTGCACTCCCGAATGAAAGCATGATTGTATTATACGAAGTTGAAATTACATCACAGAAATGTGTGGAAGTGTGAGTGTGTGTGCATATGTGTGTGTCTGTCTGGGTCTGTGTGTTGATTTATCAGTGATTTGGGGAAGCTTTGTCTAATAGCTCAAATCCTGAGGCTTTTCATCCTGTGAGGAGGGTCTAGATTAGGATGAGCAAAGGATTGTAATGGCTGCTCTTATTCTTAATGGTTTTAATTGTAATTAGAAATGTTTGTCAGCTTTGTTTTTTTAGGGCTAGTCATCTTAAGAGCCATTTAAGGAAGTCATCATCCCATTTTTGCAAAGTGTCACAAAATCTCTTTTATTACTTTGCAAGAAGGAAGACTACTGCTGGCTACGTGATATTTAGTTCATATCAATCACCAGCCACCTATTTTGTGCCTCGCAGGTGCTGTGAAAGATACAAAAATGAGTAAGAGAGAACACCTACCTTCAAAAGATTTCAGTTAGTAAAATGTGGGTAAACAAACTTACCTAATTAGGTCAAAGGCCTGAGTAGACCCCTAAATCTAGCCCAGCATATATACCCATGGTAACAATGAAAATCTGCCTCTCAGTTTTCCCACTATAAGAGAGTGTAACTGACAGATAGCCTTAGCTGCTGTGCTCTGCATATACCACTGCTTTAGGGGCCACACTCCTCATAGGCTGCCCCCAGCTTGTGACTGAGCATGGCAAGCACACAATGGCAGGCCCATTCCTGGGAGTTACAGGACTCCTCTGATGGATGACTTAAGCAAGGATTCCCAATTGGCTTTGCTAAAACTTTTTTAGAATTGCTCTGCAGTTTAAAACTCTTATTAACCAACCCTTATTCCTTCCCTCTTTTCACCACAAGGGCAAGAACTACATCACAATCTCCTGGCTTTCCTGGCTTCCTCTCTTTTCCTCCCCATTTTCCTTCACCATTTCCCCAATCCCAATAAAGCTCTTTCATGTCTAATCCTGCCATGGCATCTCCTTCTCAAAGATCTGAACCAATATATCCAACAACTCTGTAAGCTGACTTGACAAGTGACTTGTTCACAAGCTAGACCTGGTGAGAAGTCCAATGCTTCAGTAACCATAGCACAGTATGAGAAAAAGTACATAAGCTTTTCACTTAAGTTCTCTGACCATGTTGCCATATCCATAAAATGAGGTACATAATAATAATCTGCAGTGTTGCTGGGAAGAATCATGATAATATATATAAAATCCCCATCACATGGTAAACACTTGATACATTTATTCAGATTAATGAGTAAAGAACTTTCCTACTAATGGCAGATCTTATGCAGCACCTTTGTAAATGAATGATACCACTTTCTCATTAGGAAAAAAAATAATCCACAGAGGGGACTCAGGAATGTTTCTGATACTCAGAATTGTACTTTTTTTTTCTTTTCTAATAGAAATGATGAGAGGTAGAAAATGTTCAATATGGGGGTCTGGCTTCCTGGAAATTCAGCCTGTGGCCTAAAATGCTGGGAACTTGTCTAGCTTACTTTTTGTAGGTTATCTCAGGCTGGTAGGGGACAAGAAAATAACAGAAAGTAGGGGTAGAAATGAAGCAAGAAAGTGAATTTCAAGTTCTAAAATGCAAATTAATAATCACATTTGCAGATATGGCTACGTTTATTATCTTCAACAGTTTCACCAGGTCTGTGATACTGCAGGGAATATGCAGGGCAGTGAAATGCTCTGCAAGAAGAAACAAATGGGAGGAGGGCAAATTCTGATGCCCTCAGGACTGAATCTTTATGACATTGTAGTATTTGCTGTGAAAAAGAAGCTGTTGGGTGTTTAACATACTTGGCACAGAGCTATTATATTCCATTTTCCAGGGCAACAAAACAAAACTCTGATCCTCCTTTGGCAAAAGGCACAGGCAAGTTGATCACCAAATTAGTGTACTTGCCTGAGTGTTGAGAATTCCTATGAAGCCACTGAAAGGGTCAGGGTAAGCGTAACAGGGTGAGGCTTCCAGTACAGTCAATCCCCAAGTACCAGTGTGGTCTCAGAGCCTTGGGCTGAAGGCAAAGTGAAATAACAATACACCTAGTGACAGCAGTGGTGAGGAAATTCAGTAGGTTGTTTAAAGCTAGGATTAAAGCCTTTTAAATTACAAAAGTACCACTTTCTGCATTACTGGTAGATGATGATAGGAAATTATAACTGAGAGATACAAAATGCAACTGAAGGAGGCACACCCTTTTTAACTCTCTACTTCCCATGTTTTCTATGTTTCTAGATATAAAGAATTGTCAATATGTGGGCAACAGATTTCCACAACAGAGTAACCTCTATTCCCTTGCCTTAGTCAGCCAATAATACTTACTGAGGGCCCAGTTCTTTTCCTCACAATTCCTTAATTGAACTGATTCCTCTACCCAGCATCAGTCACGCAAAATGAGACAAAGAGACAGAGGATTCTAATAGTGACCCTAAGGCAATAAAAGATCCTAATGAGCCATTCAAATTGTCAAGTAGAGATTAAATGATGTTCACTATACTTCGTGTTTAGTGTATTTGGTTTCTTTACAATTCCTTGATAAAATAGTGATTCTGGCATGGTACCTCTAATGACTTTCAGTTAACCAGAGTGTTTGATTAACCAGAATGACTCACATTGCTTCCAGTACTAAATTATAGTCATTATGAACTTGAAAACATATTAGCCAAACTTAAATCATTATGTAGAAAACTTCCCAACAAATATTTGAGTTGAGTGCACGCAAGTGTAGCCAGAAGCTACAATGGGGTAGAAGCAAAAAATTGGGGGAAAGGGTGTGTAGGAAATCTGCGTGGGGGTAGAAATGGAAGTGTTCAAGAAGTGGGGCAGGGCAGCTTGGCTCTCTCTGAACTCGAGAGGATCATTCCTGTCATCTCATAAGAGAAAGGGTATATGCTCACTCTGGAACTTCCTACAAGACTAGAGATTGGAGAATAGGCAGCAGGAAGTACACAGCCCTTAGGGGTAGAAGTTGGCGTAGTCTTCATTAGGAGGTAAGGAAAAGTATCTTGAGTCTTCTTAAGTTTTCCCATCCTTCAGAAAATAAGGAGGAGGTAGCAGGGCCAAGTATGTAGCACATTAGCAGAAAAACAACATCCTGAGAAAAGCAGACTGTGACACAAAGTTCAGACTACAACAAGAGCTGTCCTCCCTTAGATAGTGGTGTCAGTCAGTGGTGTCTGTCAGAGGGCATTCTTTAGGCTAAGCCAGGATTTCTTAACCTTAACACTCTTGACATTTTGGGATGGATAAGTCTTTGTGTAGGAGCCCATCTTGTGCACTGTAGGATGTTTAGCAACATCCTTGACCTCAATCCACTGGATGCCAGTAGCTCTACCATCCCTAGTTATGACAACCAAAAATTACTCCAGATATTGCCTAGGTCCTTTGGGGGCAAAATTGCCCCTAGTTGAGAGTCACTTGTTTATAGGGACGTTTGGAGGAGCACTTCATGATGATGGAGGGGAAATGGCACTCTCACAGAGTAGCTGAGTTCCGGCTATTATTCTATTAGAAGGTAAGGCCAAAGTTCCCTATGTTTTTTCATTTGTTTGTGACCAATGTTATTGGGACTCATATTCTTCAATTTTTTACTAAATCAAACTGATAGGCCATGGAGGAAATGTCTGCTATTTATTAAAAAATATGAGATTTTCTTCAAATCTTCTCTTTATAGAAATAATAATATTGTACTGCACATAAGAAAGATAGCGTTTTACCGTGAATGGAAACCCTTGCTAACTCTTCTCTAAACAACAGCACATTTGCACAACACCCAGTCTATATTACACATTCACAAGGTGCCTATGTTACAGAATTAAACTAAAAAGTTCACATGATAATCAATTTTACCTTCTTTAGTATGGGACTTACGTCTAATTCTACAGGTACCTAGGGGCTCAGCTTCCAAGTGGAGAGACAAATCATCAAAACTTTATAAATGGCATAATGTACAATTAGGTTGGTAAATTATATTGCCTTAGAAACAATTCCTAAAGCTTTCCTCTGAATTGCAGGGGTGAGTCAGAGTTGACTTATTATATTTTAAAATTGATTATGACTTTCTCAACCCTCTGACGGTGTTTTTCCCCTAGGTTTTGGGAAAAGTGTTACTTTATCATTTGAAGGCCTGGACATTTTCCTCCACCATTAGCTTTATTTGAGTTACTGAGGAAAACTAAGAAAGGTGGGTTCAGAGTTCAGGAATATAACCCTTGCCTGAGGCTATGTAAGTTGGTAAGACTTCCTATGTCAGTGGCATTTTGAGTAATTTTTCCTTTTATGTAACTACACCATTTACCCATGAAGACAGGGGGGAAAAAAGGTTGATTTCTGTCCACAGCAAAAATAATTCTTCTGCACAGTTCAACTCCTTAGAGAAATACTGTTTTTTAGGTTAAGTAAGATTTTCCACTGGCATTTGTCATCGAGAAAAGGAAAAAAAAAAAAGGCTAATTTTCAAAATATTCTTGGCCTTAGAAGCCTGGGCGGATATATGCCTTTTTTTTTTTAAGTTAGAGCTTTAATTGCATGATTATTTGGCATGAAATACAGCAAGATTGTTTTTCTTATTATAAAGCTATCCCAGAGAAGAAATAATAAACAGCAGGAAAATAAACCGAAGAAGAGAAAACCAAAGGGAATTGAGATTGTTCAGCCCAAAGAAAAGCTGGCTAAGAGGTGATTTAGTAATGATCTTCTAGGACCTGAAGGGCAATCATTAGGGCCAGATGCTTCCCATCTGCAGTGAGGGAGGAGCCACAGGAAATGACACTATAGAATGAGAGAGTTTAAGAAAGAAATTACTGGCAGTGAAGGCTGTCACACATCAGAATGCATCACTATGAAGGTTAAGAAATTACCTCTGGGCTGTTTTACAGTTTGGTTTCAAACAGGATAGATTCTCTCTTGTCTGAGATGATTGAGGTGAGGTTAGTTCAGGAATATGGGCAAAAGCATATCTCAAGATTTTTCTTAAATTCTATGATTCTATGAAGCCTGTATCTTTATTTGCACCACGTCCCCTAAAGTGCTAGTTTTACAATGTGTTTTTTGCATTATATTTCCACTTAATGAAGTTTCAATTTCTGAGTTATTCCCCATTATGGAAGTTTATTGTATGACTTTTTTATCCTCTTTAATTATTGAAAACTGTGACTCTGCCCCACTGTTCTTCCTCTCTTTTTCAACTATTTATTTTCTCCTTTTGCTAATTCTCCCACTTTTCAATTTTGTGTTCATTCTCCTGGACAGACCATTTGAGAGCATGCAGAGGCTTTGCACAACATTTGGCACATTGTTTGAGGCCAATTTAATAGCTAATTATTGTTTTATAATTTCAGGATGCAATGCAATATAGGACAATGTGATTCCATACAATAATTTCAGTGTAATCCATAATCTTCTCACTTGGCCTTCATTGAGTGTATGTCTTTGAAACCATGTTTGCTGCATTTGAATCAAAATAACCATTTGGCTCGGTCATTCCTAGGCAAGAGGTATGAGGCTGGAATCAGAAAAAAAAAAAGTCAATCCACTTAATAGACAACTTTATTTTTTAAGATTTTATTTATTTATCCATGAGAGAGAGAAAGAGAGAGAGAGAGAGAGAGGTAGAGGCAGAGGGAGAAGCAGGCTCCCTGTGGAGCAGGGAGCTCAATGGGGGGCTTGATCCCAGGACTCTGGGATCAGGACCTGAGCTGCAGGCAGACGCTTAACTGACTGAGCAACAACTTCAGATAAAAACTTTCATTTGGATGTCTGAATCTTTCTTTGCACTGAGTTGTGTTGGGAAAATATAGGTACATGGTATGCCTGTCTTAGTGAAAGTGTCTAAAGACCCATTAGACTGCAATAAGAATCTATCAAATGCCAAGGGATCCTCCCTGCCTATAGAAAAGTAAGTCTTATGTATCAGCCTGTATGGTGACTAGCATAATATAATAAAAAATTATTAAATAAAAAATAATGTATCAGCCTGACATGCAAAATCCTCCTCAATCTTGATGTGGACCTTCCTCTCTGTTATTTTTATTTCTCACAATGAGTCCTCTATTTTATCATTACTGTTCCCATCATGCCATGCTTATTACTAAAATCTACTGCTTTCTTAGTTGCTTTCTATTACCTAAAAATTACAAGCCTCTCCTATCCAAACCTTTTTTTCATCTTTTTCCCATCATCACACTTGTCATTATATGTACTACTTGTTGGTTATTTACCATGTTTAAGACACTGTGTTAAGCCTTCAAATTCATTAGCCTACTTAGTATTTGCAAGAACACTGTGAGACATTATTGTTACAGGGCTCATTTCTAATAGCTTCCCTTCTAAAAGACCTCCTTTAACTAAATGAAGCCTAATAATATCACCTTTTTTGAATTCATGATACCCATTGTCTTTGCCATTTATTGACACAAAATCTTAATAGTTTCTTAAAGATTTATTTCTTTATTTATTTTGTGAGAGAGAGAGAGAGAGAGCGCAGGCAGGAGGGACAGAGAGAGAAGGAGAGAGAATCCCAAGCAGACTCTGTGCTGAGTGCAGAGCCTGACACAGGGCTCCATCTCACAACCTTGAGATCACAACCTGAGCTGAAACCAAGAGTTGGATGCTCAACCTACTGTGCACCCAGGTGCCCCAATCTTAATAGTTCCCCATGTAAATATTATTTCCCTGATTTTTTAAAAGAGACTTTATTTATTTATTCGACAGAGATAGAGACAGCCAGCGAGAGAGGGAACACAAGCAGGGGGAGTGGGAGAGGGAGAAGCAGGCTCATAGCGGAGGAGCCTGATATGGGGCTCGATCCCATAACACCGGGATCACGCCCTGAGCTGAAGGCAGACGCTTAACCGCTGTGCCACCCAGGCGCCCCTATTTCCCTGATTAAACTGTAAGTTCATTGAAAGGAAAATCTGTGACTTATACTAATTTTCATGCCAGTATAAGCAAGATACATAGTAGTCCCACAATAAATATAATACCCTAGGGAAGGAGGGAAAGAAGAAAGGGAAGGGAAGGAAGGGAAGGGAAGGGAAGGGAAGGGAAGGGAAGGGAAGGAGGGAAGGAAAGGAAAGGAAAGGAAAGGAAAGGAAAGGAAAGGAAAGGAAAGGAAAGGAAAGGAAAGGAAAGGAAAGGAAAGGAAAGGAAAGGAAAAGAAAGAGAAAGGAAGCATAGGAAGGATGATCAGTTTCTGGTGAAGTAAGCTGTGACACCAATGGTATGTTATCACTTCATTAACAGATTTTTATGGGGCATCTACTGTATATCCAATACCATGCTGTGATCTATGAAGGATAATAGAGAAGGGGAAAATATTACCTCTGCTCACACTCTAGCTAGGAATATAAGAGTAAATGCACGCTTACAGAGGACAATATAATAAAGGTCAGTAAGAAAAACAAGAGCCAAAGAAACCAAAAGATACAATACCGACATGGTGCTGAACTGAGTAGTACTGTGTAATACTGGATTGGGGAAAAGAATACCTTTGGGGTCCCTAGAAAATACCCTCCATTTGGATTTCACGGGTTTTTTTTTTTTTTTTTTTTTTTTTGGGCCNTTTTTTTGTGGCCGCTTGGATTTCCCCTTCTTCCTTATGCCTGGAATTTAAAAAGTACACGAGAATGTAACAGATCAGAATAATAGAAATAATTTGTGATGCTTTCTTGGCAAAATAATGGCACATTTTTGAAACTTAGTCAGTTTATGAATCCAGACAAAGGGATTTACACCATATCTGATATAACAATGACATTTTATACATCATTTTCTTTCCCTTCCTTACTTCCTTGCATCCTTCCTTTTTGCTGAGAATTTTTTCTTTAAATGAGGTAGACTTTTTTTTTCTGGAAGTAGAGCAATTAAAAAACCTAGATAGAAAGAGAAAAAAATGTGTGCCCTTTCTCACCTCTGAACAAGTATTATCCATATGAAGTTTATCTTAAAGAAATGTCTTCAGAATTTCTCAAAATATATACTGCTTCCTCTCTGGGATTAAATGTTTTAAGAGAACAGGATCATCTAGTGCATTGCATGTGTGTTTGCCTGTGCATATTATTTGAGGGAATAAACCAGGAGGCTGAATATGAGTCTTCTTTATAAATTGATTTTGAGGCCTTATTTTGTAACTTTCAGAATATGTGTATATGTACACACACAAATATTGTGTATACACACTCCTTATGTTAGAGAATTGGAGTGGTACAAGTAACATCCTTCAAATGTACCCAATTTGATCCATGAATTGGAAAGAGACCATGGAAATTTCAAAAGCAAGCCCTGGAGATTCCAGTGACTTGGCTGTGAGTTTCCTTTGACCTTGAAGGTGATAGTTGAAACTGGATGTTCAAATCTTTTAAAATCCTCAATCCAGAAAAATCTTGGAAGTATTATAAACTCTTGTCAATATTTCTAGAGGCTAGTGGAAGACAGAAATTCGGTCTCCCTCTTCTCTAACAAAATGGGAAACAGAAGTTAACTTTTCTTTTAAACCATTGATTTCCTCTCTAGGTCAATACTTCATAGGCTCAAATTCCACTTTCCTTTTACCTACTTTAATCATTTCCCTTAGTCTGTGAGATATGACAGTTTAAACTAGAAATGAAGAGAAGGTTTTCTTTGGTATTTAAATGAAAGTCATATTTAATATTCAATATTAATATGGAGTATGTCTATATTAATTCAAGAGAAGTTTATAAGTGGCTTGCCTTGGAAGCAGTCTCAAATCTGGTCCTTTTCAAGAAACCTTAGAAATAACTGAAATGGGGGCCCCTGGGTGGCTCAGATGGTTAAGCCTCTGCCTTTAGCTCAGGTCATGATCCAGGTCTTGGGTCCAAGCCCAGTGTCGGACTCCCAGCTCAGTGGGGAGTCTGCTCCTTCCTCTCCCTCTGTCTGCTGCTCCCTCTGCTGATGCTCTCTGTCTCTGTCTCTCTCAAATGAATAAATAAAATCTTAAAAAAGAAATAACTGAAATGGTGGAAAATCCTCATGTGGTTCTGAGAGCGAAGCTTCTTCAGTAGGATCATACAGCCTGACTTCCTTTCATTAGAATTTTATTTGTATGTTTCCTACTGCTGTAAGCCCAACATAAAGAAAGCAACATTATGTCATACCCCTGATTTGTTGAGCCAGTGATTCGCTTCCTAACAAGTGTCCAAGTATTACTTTTCTGTCCTGAAGACAGAAATATATCTTGGGCTCAAAGCCAGGACTCAAGCATCAAGCACCAATATTTAGTTTGTCACAGTACAAATTCATGAAACATCCCATCTCTCCTACCATGCTACATTCTATCCCATCTCGTTCCAAACCATCCCATGCTATTATACACACACACACACACACACACACACACACACACACACATATATATATTTTCTTTAACTAGAAAATAAGCTTTCATCTTCTAATTCTGAAATTGTCTCCTTTATTGCCAATTACTTTGTAGCTTTTGGCTTGTTGGGCTTTATAATATTGTCTAGACAATGTTGTTCTTCTTATGTTCCAGTGAACATATTTGGCTGCAAAAATGTTATGAATAAACTCATCTTATTTTGCAACTGTCTATTACTTCAATATTAGGGTACAAAATAGAAAACATTTTTGGTGGAGAAAATTTATTTACCATTTCATCCATAAACGTGGGTCTTTGAAAAACCATGAATTGGAGAGTAAAATGTGTAGCAATGATACCACTATTCTTCTCTGATTATAATTCTTCTAACAGTGATATTTTGTTGATTAAAGAATTAGACCATTGGTATCAACTTGACACATCTGACAGAAACTTTCATCATTGCAATCAGGTGAAACATTAAGAGGTTGTCCTTTGTCTTTAATTTTTTGTCCTCATTTTTCATATTTTTGTCATTGTGGGGGAGAGAAGGTAGTAAGAGAAGAAAGGAACAAGTAAGCTCTACATATACATATTCCTATTATTTGTTTCTTTGTTTTGGGGTGGAGACAGATGAAAGAAAAAGAATCACCTTACCTTAATAGCAAGTCTTCATATGACAACCCATTTTTCTACTATTATTCAACAGAAGAGAAAAAACAAAACCTATTTATTGAGCACATGTTTTGTGCAAACCAGTCTATCGGGTGTTCAGGAGACCCAAAATGACTAAGATATAGTTATGTCTGCAAAGAGTATATTGCTCAGTGTTTATCTCATTTTTTTTTCTTTGAGTACATGCCTTATCTTTGTTTTGTTTTCTTGCAAGGTAGAGACGGTAAGACCTAACCCATCACTCCTTTGGGTCCCTGTGAATAAGTGGTACCTTGGATTTTACTGGCCTTCATGGCAATACCTTTTGGCCATGGGGTTTTTTGGTTTTTCTCTTTCCTTTCACAGAGCGTATAGTTTTGCAAAGGATATTGTGGATTCCTCAGTCTCTCAAACCAAAAGTTCTGGATTTAGCTGTACAAGCAGCGCATTCTTTGTTCTAAAGAAAGCAACAACTCAGTTCAGAATGTTGTTTGTTCTACCTCTGACTTGCCCCAGACTCTTTGATCGCACAAACATTATATGTAATTTTCCATTAATATTCTTAATCATTAAAACAATTTAAGTGTTTTTTTTTACTTTTGAACAGAATCAGTTTCCTTGTCATATTTATAGGCCCTACAAAATTTACTATTAGCCTTGCCACTACAACTGTTTGTGTTCTTTCTTGCTCTCAATCTTGCTCTTGCTCTTTCTGTCGTTCTCTTTCTGTCTCAATCATGGTATTCTTGACAAGACCATCAAGATATAGATGGTTGTGGTAAGTTGATGCTATCCATGATATCACCCTCAAAAAGTTAAGGAAATCCCTATATATTCCTATCTGTCCTTAATTTATTATCAGTCTATCATCTAGGAATTTATTCTAAATTCTCCTTGAACATAATCATATATTTTTTTAATTTTTAATCTCAGTATAGCTAACATGCAGTGTTTTATTACTTTCAAGCATGCAATATTCAACAATTCTGTACAACACCCAATGCTCTTCACGAGAAGTGTACTCTTTAATCCTCATCACCTATTTTTATCCATCCCCCCAGCCACCTCCCCTCTGGTAACCATCAGTTTGATCTCTTTGGTTAAGAGTCTATTTCTTATTTCTTAGTTTGCCTCTCTTGTTCTTTTTTCCCCCTATGCTCCTGTATTGTTTCTTAAATTCCACGTATGAGTGAAATCGTATGGTATTTGTGTTTCTCTCACTGACTTAGTTCACTTAGCATAATACTTTCTAGCACCATCCATGTTGTTGCAAATGTCAAGATTTCATTCTTTTTATGGCTGAATAATATTCCATTGTGTATATATACCACATCTTCTTTATCCATTCATCTATTGATGGACACTTTGGCCACTTCCATAATTTGGTTACTGTAAATAATGCTGCTACAGGGGTGCATGTATCCTTATGAATTAGTGTTTGGGTATTTTGGGGTAAATACACAGTAGGGCAATTACTAGTTCATAGGATAGTTCCATTTTTGTTGTTGCAAATGGCAAGAATTTTTTATGGCTGTGTAATATTCCATTATATATATATATATATATATATATATATATATATTATATCTTCTTTATCTATTCATCTGTCGATGGATGTCTGGACTCTTCCATAATTTGGCTATTGTGGACAATGATGCTATAAACATTGGGGTGCAGGTGCCCCTTCAGATCACTACATTTGTCTTTTTGGGATAAATACCCAGTAGTGCAGTTGTTGGGTCATAGGGTAGCTCTATTTTCAACTTTTTGAGGAAACTCCATACTGTTTTCCAGAGTGGCTGCACCAACTTGCATTCCCACCAAGAGTGTAGGAGGGCTCCTCTTTCTCCATATCCTCGCAAACATTTGTTGTTTCCTGACTTATCAATTTTAGCCATTCTGACTGGTGTGAGGTGGTATTTCGTTGTGATTTTGATTTGTATTTTCCTGATGGCTAGTAATGTTGAGCATTTTTTCAGGTGTCTGTAAGCCATTTGTATGTCTTCTTTGGAGAAATGTCTGTTCATGTCTTCTGCCCATTTCTTAATTGGATTATTTGTTCTTTGATTGTTGAGTTCAATAATCTCTTTATGGATTTTGGATACTAGCCCTTCATCTGATATGTCATTTGCAAATATCTTCTCCCATTCTCTTGGTTATCTTTTGGTCTTGTTGACTGTTTCCTTTGCTGTGCAAAAGTTTTTTTTATCTTGATGAAATCCCAATAGTTCATTTTTGCTTTTGTATCCCTTACCTTTCTTGAAAGAAAAAGGCAAGCACTACACTGTCATTGTTTTGCTGCTTTTTTCTTCCCCCCAAAGCAATTTTTCTAATTAAGCTTTTAAATTTGAGATAATTGTATATTCATATGCAGTTGTAAGAAATACAAGCATACCTCATCTTATTGCCCTTTGCTTTATTGTGCTTTGCAAATATTGCTTTTTTTTTAATTAAAGGTTTTTGCCAACTCTGCATCAAGCAAGTCCATCTGCACCATTTTTACAAAAGCATTTGCTCACTTTGTGTCTGTGTCACATTTTGGTAATTCTCACAATACTTCAAAGTTTTTCATTATTATTAATTTTGTTATGGTGACCTGTGATCGGTGATTATGACTTGCTGAAAGTCAGCATTTCCCTAATGATGTTAAACATGATTTTATGTGCCTATTGGTCATCTGTACATCCTCTGGTGAAATATCTCTTCATGTCTTTTACCCATTTTCTAATTTATTGTTTGGTTTTCTTACTGGACAATTTTGAGATACTATTTCAATTACTAAATAATATTCTAGATACTATTATTCTTTATTTGATTTGATTTGATACTGTTTCTTTGTCAGATATGTGATTTGTACATATTTTCTCCCACTCTGGATGGAGATCATATATGACTTCCATATCTGGTAATATAATTTCTTTTGCCCTTCCAGATGTTGTGGTTTTTCAGTCCTTACCAAGGTCAGTGAGAGTTTTATTCAGACTGATAATTCTTGGTGGATTTAATTTGTTTTCATCCTTTTAACAGAGTATTTCACAAAGAAAAACTTTTAATTTTGATGAAGTCGAATTTATCCATTTTTTCTTTACTGGATTATGCTTTTTTTCTTTTTTTTTAAAGATTTTTATCTATTTATTCAACAGAGAGAGACAGCCAGTGAGAGAGGGAACACAAGCAGGGGGAGTGGGAGAGGAAGAAGCAGGCTTCCAGCAGAGGAGCCCGACGTGGGGCTCAATCCCATAACGCCGGGATCACGCCCTGAGCCAAAGGCAGACACCCAACAGCTGAGCCACCCAGGCGCCCCTCTGGATTATGCTTTTGATGTCAAGTATAAGAACTTGTTGCCTAGCCCTAGATTCCAAAGATTTTCCCCAATGCTTTTTTTTCCAGAAATTTTTATAGTTATACATTTTACATTTAAATTCTTAATCCATTTTAGTTAATTTCTTATTTAAATTCAATTAATTAATATATAGTGCATTATTAGTATCAGAGGTAGAGTTTAGTTATTCATCTTATATAACACCCAGTGTTCATTACATCAAGGGCCCTCCTTAATGCCTATCGTTCAGTTACCCATTCCCTCGACACCCCTCCAGCAACCCTCAGTATGTTTCCTAGAATTAAGAGTCTCTTATGGTTTTCCTCCCTTTCTGATTTTGTCTTATTATTTTTCCCTCCCTTCCGCTCTGATCATCTGTTTTGTTTCTTAAATTCCACATATGAGTGAAATCCTATGATAATTGTCTTTCTCTGATTGACTTATTTTTCTTAGCACAATACCCTCAAGTTCCATCCATGTCGTTGCAAATGGTAAGATTTAATTTTTTTGATGGCTGAGTAATATTCCATTGTATACATACCATATCTTCTTTATCCATTCATCAGTCAATAGACATATGGGTTCTTTCTGTATTTTGACTATTGTGGACATTGCTATTGTAAACATTGGGGTGCAGGTGCCCCTTCAAATCACTATATTTGTATCCTTTCGATAAATACTTAGTATTGCAATTGTTGAGGGGAGGGTAGTTCTATTTTTAACTTTTTGAAGAACCTCCATACTGTTTTCCAGTGGCTGCACCAGCTTGTATTCCCACCAACAGTGTAAGAGGGTTTCTCTTTCTCCACATCCTTGCCAACATCTGTTGTTTCCTGACTTATTAATTTTAGCCCTTCTGATTGATGTGAGGTGGTATCTCACTGTGATTTTGATTTGTATTTCCCTAATGGTGTAATGTTGAGCATTTTTTCATGGGTCTGTTAGCCATTTGTATGTCTTCTTTGGAGAAATGTCTGTTCATGTCTTCTGCCCATTTCTTGACTGAATTATTTGTTTTTGGGGTGTTGAGTTAATTTTATTTTAGAAACTGTGAGACTTATTTCAAGGTTCATTACTTTTGCTTAAGGATGCCCCATTATTCCAGTACCATTTGTTGAAAAAGCTATCTCTTCTCCATTGGCTTGCTTTTACATTTTTGTAAAATATCAGTTGGGCATGTTTATGTCAGTCTATTTCTAGGTTTCCTGTTCTGTTGATCTGTGTATCTATTTCTCCATCAGTACCATACAGCCTTGATGACTGTAGCTATATAATAAATCTTGAAATCATGTAGACAAATTCCTCCCACTTTATTGTTGTTTTTTTTTTCTTTTTCAGTATTGTTTTAGCTATTCTAGGTCTTTTGCCTTTTCATATAAATTTAGAACAATCTTGTTTATATATATAAAAAGTCTTGCTGGAACTTTGTAGGAATGAATTAAAACTATCTCAATTTGTGAAGAACTGACATCTTTACTATGTTGAATCTAACAATCTATTAACACAGTGTGTTTCTGCATTTATTCAGAACCTCTTTTTAGATTTGTCTCATTAGTGTTCTATAGTTTTTAACAGACAATTCTTGTACATTTGATTTGTTGGATTTACACCTAAGCATTTAATTTTTTTAATGATTAAAAATGACATTGTATTTTTATTTATTTGTTTTTGTATTTTTAGTTTTGCTATCCATGGTTTCATGATAGCTTATAGAACTACAATTGATTCTTGAAACTTTATATTATATTTTGAAACCTTGCTGAACTTATAAGCTTTAGGGGGGTTTTCTTTTTATAGGTTATTTGGGATTTTTGATATCATGTCATCTTGCAAATAGGGGCGGTTTTATTTTTTTTTGTCTTCTAATCTGCATGCAATTTATTTATTTTTTTACTTTATTGCACCAGCTAGAATTTTCAATAATAGATTGAATAAGAGTCATAATTTTCACCTTATAAGTAATGTATCATTTTGCTCTGCCTACTTTAGAAATTTTGTCATTGTGTTTAGTTTTCAGAAGTTTAAATATAATGTCTTGGTATGGATTTCTTTTTTACGTTTATCTTGTTTGGAGTTCATTCAAGTTCTTGAATCTGTAGGTTTATGTCATATGCCATTTGTGAGACACTTTTAGCCATTGTTTCTTTGAGTACTTTTTCTGTTCTGTCTTCATTTTCCTTTCTTCTTGGAAGTCCAATGAATAAATGTTACATCATTTGTTTTAGTCCCATGGGTCCCACAAGCTCTGTTAAATTTTTCTAGTCTGTTTTCTCTGTGTTCTTCATAATTGGTGATTTTTATTGTTTTATTTCCATTTCAATGATTCTTTCCTCTGTCCCCTCCACTCTACTGTTGAGGCCAACCACTGGGCTTTTTATTTTGGTTGTTGTATATTTCCAGTTATAAAATTTCCATTTGGTTCTTCTTTCTATCTTCTAATTATTTGCTGACACTATTTTTTGCTAAAGCTTCCTATTTTTTCATTTGATGTAAGTGTGTTCATAATAGTTTGTTGAAGCCCTTTTTATCATGGCTGTTTAAACCATTGTCTAATAATTCTAACATCTCTATCATTTTAGTATTGATATCTATCGTCTTTTTTCATTTAGTTGATATTTGCCTAGTTTTTGCTATAACTAGCAGTTTCCAATTTAAATCTGGATTTTTTTCTATTATGGTATTATTTATACCTTTCCTTTTTGCTGGCCTTCTTTTCTTTTTCAAAGATTTATTTATTTATTTGAGAGTTAGAGTGAGCAGGAGGGGCAAAGAGATAGGGAGAGAGAAACTTTAGCAGACTTCCATGCTGAGTGTGGAGCGTGATGCAGGGCTCAATCCCAGGACCCTGAGATCATGACCTGAGCCAAAATGAAGAGTCAGATGCTTAACGAACTGGGCCACCCATGTGCCCCTTAACTGACTTTCTGTTGACGTTCTATCTGAGGAAAATGGGGGGAGGATCAGCCTCTAATTATTGCCCATTGAAGGTAGAACTCTAGGTTCACTACTCAGCTTCCACTGACACTCAAAATGAGGCTCTCCTTACTACTGCTGAATGGGTGGGAGTTCTAGGTTCTCCCATGCTCTCCCTTGACACCATGGTGTGAATGACTTCATTATCATTCAGCAGTGGTGAAATGCCTCCTCTGACAGCAACTCAGTGGGAAGACAGAGGAATGCCTAATTACATCTGAGAGCAGAAGTCCAGGCTCCCCACATGGTCTCCAATGACACCACAAAGGAAGAGGAGGACGGTGGACCTTGTTACATCTGGTGGTGATGAAAGTCTTGGATTCTTATTTGACCTTCTGCGATACCACCCTGATAGGGATGTTAAGGTACCTTGGTATAGTGTCTTGAGAGTAGATGTCTAGACTTCCCTCTAAGCCTTTTCTGGAATGGGTAGGAGTGGGGCCACATTTTTTTTTGTAATGTTTACCTAGAGTAAGGTGACTATTGTCTAAAAGTTTTCTATTTTCCTATGTTTCCCTTTTCCTGGTCCTTTAGCTAGAGAGAGCAAGTCGTTGTTGGACTTTTTGTTTGTGTTTGTTGACATTTCTAGTTTGCTGGCTTGTTGAGCAACAAATCTGGAATATGGGAAACACAAAGAAAACCTAGAAAACTTACCATCATATCATTTCTTATATCCTGAAGTCCCTAGCCTGTCTTCTTCTCTCTGCCTTTCAAGAGTCTTCTTATGCTTGTTTTATATATAATATCTAGAGCTTAAGTTGTACTTAGCAGAATAAAAAGGTAAAAGTACATCTACTCTATCTTCTGAGAAGCAGAAGTCTAATCAAGCAATTTTTTAAAATGAAAAATTGTGTCCAAATGGGTACCCTTCCCCATTGGTAAAAGGTAATGAGCCCTTTCAAGAACATGAAAACATCATAGGCCATACTAGACTACTACTTTGCAGTAACTTCCATCATCTCATGGTAGTTTGATATAGGCTGTTGGTGGTGATAAACATTTTCTCAAACACAATTGTTCTTTTATTGGTGAGTTGGAAGGCAAGAGAGCTGTTCAGAGTCTCTGTAGGTGCTCAGAGTTAATTACAAAGAGACCACAAAAAAATTGTCTTTTCCTTGATGGCATTATACTCACTAGAATCCACTTAGGAAATTCTCAGAAGTTAACAAGATGGGACCACCTAAAGCAATGTAGGAGAAAAGACTTCCTTTGTACCCAAAGACTACCACTTTGGCCAAAAGGCATTTCTATCACTTGAACATCTACATCACTGAAGGGATCTTGTAAAGGTTACTGCCACAAATCTTGGGAGATCTATTTCACCTTAAATTCTGCTTGGTACCACATTACAGGGGCTGCCACCCAAGGCACAAGAAGTGTCGGATGAATGGCCTCCTAAGTAATTACATAGCAACAATTGAATGGGCAACTACATAGCACATTGTCAAAACTGGATAATAATTACATGTATTTTTCACTTCCCTCAACTAGTGCTATTATATCAGAAAAACAGCAAGATACCAAGTCATAGTGTTTTAGTGACTACATATTTATTTACTAAATAACCAAGTGGGGCAAATATTCAGTTCTTAAATAAAATTTGACAAGGCACACAGTAATTTCATTATTTTCTGCTGTTTCCTATGTAAAATAAACCTCCGATTTTTTAAAATTTCAAATGTCTCTTGGAGTTATTAGTATTGCTGTTATTTTAGTTATTACAGCTTTTATTAACACTTGTGTTTCATAAAGAGGCACTTTACTCTGTAATTGAATAATGTAAATAATGTAGTATAGTTTCTATCTTCCAGTTTCCAGTCCTGTGCATTGAAGATTTTTAAAGTTGATTATTTAGATTACAAGGGAAAACTGTCACTGAACACTGCCAGATCAAATAGAATGTCATCAGTTCTAACAGCTCCAGAAAAATTGCTCCTGTGTGTATTAAATGTAAATATTGGATCTCATAAGATAAGTAAAGCCTGCTTAAATTTGTAGAATGATTGTAGTCACTAATCATCTATGTGTATTGCACATTTCCAAACTCACACCACTTTCCTCATTCTGTATTATTTAAGCTTCTATAATTTTCCCCATTCCTTATCACTAGGCTCTAAAACAACAAAATAGAAATACCTGGGTTAAATTGCAGAGAATTTTAATAGTCTGATTATAAGAAAGTTAAAAAAAATTTTTTCCCGGCAGTCCTTATTTGAAATACAAGTGGTTCAATATCAGGCAGATAACATTGTTGGCACACTAGGCCAACGTTTCTCAATCTCAGTTACTGTTGACATTTAGGACCAGGAAATTATTTGATGGCAGAGGGAGCTGTCCTGTGTTTTTTCATAACACCCCGTAGTCTCTACCAGCTATATGCCAGCAGTACTCTACATCATTTATAACAATTCAAAATGGCTCCAGACTTGCCAAATGTCTCCCAGGGGGTGAAATTATCCCCCAGTACTGTGTTATTATACATACTCTCTGAGAAGTTTAAATGGAAGTTAAAAAATAATGTTCTGTTTTTCTGAAGAAGACATACAAATGGCTAACAGACATATGAGAGGATACTCAACATCACTCATCATCAGGGAAATACAAATCAAAACTATGATGAGATGCCACCTCATACCTGTCAGAATGGCTACAATTCATAACACAGGGAATAACAGATGTTGGCAAGGATGTGGAGAAAGGGGAAGCCTTTTACACTGTTGGTGGGAATGTAAGCTGGTGCAGCCACTCTAGAAAACAGTATGGAGGTTCTTCAAAAAGTTAAAAATAGAACTACCCTATGATCCAGCAATTGCATTGCTATGTATTTATCCAAAGGATACAGAAATACTGATTTGAAGGGATTGTATATGCACCCTGATGTTTTAAAGCAGCACTTTCTACAATGGCCAAATTATGGAAAAAAAAACAAATGTCCATCAACTGATGAAAGGACAAAGAAGATTTGATACACACACACACACACACACACACACACACACACACATATGTGGAATTTAAGAAAGGAACAGATGAATGCAGGAGGAAAAAAGAGAGAGGCAAACCATAAAAGAATCTCCTAAGTATAAAGAACAAACTGAGGGTTGCTGGAGGGGAGGTGGGTAGGGGAATGGGCTAAATGGGTGATGGGTATTAAGGAGGGCACTTGTTGTAATGAGCACTGGGTATTGTATGTATGTAAGTGATGAATCACTAAATTCTATTCCTGAAACCAATATTATGCTATATATTAACTAAATAGAATTTAAATTAAAACTTCAGACAAGAAAATGTTTTCATGGAGATTACAGTATAGTCAAATTTTACTAACATATCATAGCTTATTAGGAAAGTGAGGCTATTCCAAGAGGAAAATTTCCAGAAAGAAAAGCTGAACCTTCTGCTTTTTACTAATGAAGTACAAATTAGGAGTATGGAAGCTGTAATTACTTACCAGATATCAAAATTATGGATCCATTATCTTCTGATTTGTGACCCAAACCAAAATATGTCCATAAACACATAGGAAATAAAGGTGGACGATAGAAGGAAAGAGGGTAAATACAAATACTAAAGAAGTTGTGGTATATATATATATATTAGAATATTACTCAGCCGTAAAAAAGAATGAAATCTTGCCTCTTGCAATGATGTGGATGGAACTAGAGTGTATTATGTTAAGTGAAATAAGTCAGAGAATGATAAATACCATAAGATTTCATTCATGTGGAATTAATCAAAATAGATGAGCATAGCGAAAAAAGAGAGAGAAAGGTAAATCATAAAAGAGACTTAATCAGCATCACACGCTACAGAGAATTCATTCATGAAGAGAAGAGACAATTAATGCAGCAAACTTCAGTTTCTCTTATTTTAAGAAATTGCCAGTTATGGCAACCTTCAGCAGCCACCACCCTGATTAGTCAGTAGCCATGGACATGGAGACAAGATTCTCCACCAGCAAAAGGATTATGATTTGCTGAAAGCTCAAATGATGGTAGCATTCTTTAGCAATAAAGTATTTTTAAAATTTAAGCAATAAAGCATCTTAAAAAAATTAAAGAGACTTAACTCTAGAGAACAAAACAAACTGAGGGTAGCTGGAGGGGAGGTGGGTGCAGGGATAGGCTAAATCGGTGATGGGTATTAAGGAGGGCACTTGCTGTGAAGAGCACTGGGTGTTTTATGAAAGAGATGAATCATTAACTTCTATACCTGAACTTCTATTACACTGTATGTTAACTAACTAGGAATTAAATAAAAACTTGAAACAAAAGAAAATTTTAAATTTTCAAAAAACCAGACACTACATAGACACTTTAGTCTGTAAGATTTAGTACTGTCATGATACGTGGGTAACAGATGAACAACAGACTTAATGGAAGTAGGAGATAGTAACCCACAGTTTATAGGAAGACCTGGAGTTGGTAATAGCCCTTCAGGTTATAGAATCAGCTACCTTTGATTTCTTGTTTTTTCCTGTCTTCTGAAGAGCTCATAGTAGGAGTCAGCCGGTTAATAGCCACAGTGACAAGAGTAAGATCAAGAGTTTCCAACACTTTGCAAACACACACACATACACACACACTCTATGCAGAGGGCCTTAAGGAAATACCCAATCTCATCAAATGCCAACTATTTTAAGTCTCCTTTTGCAAACTCCAAGGTAATGAAGGTTTATTTATGTTGCATATAACTAAAATAGAAAATAACATAATTTTCTCTAAGCTAACAAGCAGAAACATTAGTTTTAAAATATGCATACAAACCAGGAAAAGAGGAAATGGGGCATAAGTGATGAAATGTGATTTGGTTAGGGAATAAATTACATCCTACAAATACGTCAAAAATGGCTTCCAGAAAAGTCTGTCTTGTTTTAGTAGCATGTGATAGCCAAAGTCATTTCTTAGTCTCCACAGCTTCTGATTCTCTAGACTTGCTTGCTATATGGAATCATAGTGGAAAATGGATGAAGAACAGACTGTGAAACTGAAATGACACCTAAACTATATTTAAGTTGTCACCCAGATTATATGTGATAACAGGTCAAGCACTTCTTTTTATGAATCATTTTTGTTAAATCATAAAGTTCCCTCATAGAACATATCAACTCTATGATATAAACCCAGAAACCTAGTCAAAAATAATATCTATTAAGATATAACAAAGTAAAATTATGACTTTCATACAGATATAAAAATAAACATGGGCTAAAGTTTTATTTTACTAATATGATATGAAGAAACGAAGCAGGTATTATAACTGGATCAAAAGAAAAGTCAAAAGAGCAAACATTTTTATAGAGTAAAAACTGTTGGAATGAATTGCAAATGGGCACAAAACTGTTTTTTCTCGAGTGATGTAGGGGAGTCAATTAAATTTCTATCAGATAGGCCTAATTTCTTTTATTACAATTCCACCCTCCTTTGATCAAAAACAATTTCAAAGAAAGATTATCTTCACCACAAAATATGATTTGTCTCATTAGATTTGACCTGATTATTTACATAGGTGCAGCAATTGTGTTAATTTGCCAGATGGTCTTCTGAAGTTTGCTTTGATAGAAATTTTCATGAGGAATATCAGATTGGACTTTTATAAGCCTCTTGTTATTTGCAGTCCTGAGGCTAGGAAGCAAGCCAGATTTTACCTGTATCTATACATTTAGGTGAATTTCTTCTTCTTGAGGTCTTTAAAATATCCTAGTTTCCTGGCCTGCCAGAAAGTGATTGTTCTTACTCACCTCTAAGTCTAAGAATGCTGGAAGCTGGGCTGCAGGCCGGTTTTTCCAAGAGGACTTTTTAAGCTTTGGCTTTACAAAGTCAACTATAGTTCCTTAAAAGTGTCTGATCATATCTGATAAATGAGCATAATTCTCAAATATAACATCTTCAGCAAGTCTTTAGTTGTATAACCAATATTTTCAATTATGTCCTAATAAAAGGGGAACAGATTCTTATTGAACCTATGCAAATACTACATTGATATGATAATAAGAATATTCTGTAAAGCTTCTGAATTATGAAGGGGTCAGATAAGAAGAATAAAATCCTTTAAAAATGTTTCATTTCAGTTTACAAAAGTAGAGTCTACTGAATTGTTATAAGTTATAGATAGCTTAAGAAGAAATAAAAGACTTTCTTATGAAGCCAGAAAATAAAACATTAAAATATCAAGAATATTCTTTTAAAAAATCATATCATTTCATTGTCTTATATAATGAATTCTTGTTCGACAGAATCTTGTGCTGGCAGAGGCCTGTACCCAAAAGTACTTGGCATAATCCTTTTCTTTTGGGCTCTGAGACAGTTTCTTTTTGTTGAAGAAGAAGCACACAGGCCTGTGGCTGATCGCAAATGCTTCCAGGGAAGCATCAGAGTGAAACAAAAAAAAAAAAATCAAATCTATAAAACAAAACAAAACAAACAATAACAACATAGTCACAAATATAGAGAACAAACTAGTGGTTGCCAGAGGGGAGAGGGGGAGGGACAGGTGAAATAGGTGAAGGGGATTGAGAGGTAGTACAAGCTTCCAGTTATAAAATGATTAAGTCACAAGGATACAAAGTATAGCATACTAAATATACTCAATTGTAATAACTTTTTATAGTGACAAATGATAACTGCACTTATTGTGGTTAGCATTTTGTACTGTATGTAATTATCAAATCACCATGTGGTATACCTGAAACTAATATAATATGTCAACTATATTTCAATTTAAAAAAACTATAAATGACAAAATACTTAAAAAGGCTGTGGTTAATTTATTGCAGATAACTTTCAAGAGGGAAAGATCTAAATTGATTTCATTAAAAGAATAATGCAACTAATAAGGAAATTTGGTTATTTTTTTGATAGGCAAAACAAGGTAGTAAAGTCTGTCCAAAAATGTTTTATCTTTTTATTAATAATTTTTATTTTGTTATATTAGTCCCCATACAGTACATCCCCAGTTTTTTTATAATAATATTTATTATGTTAGTCACCATACAGTACATCCCTAGTTTTTGATGTAAAGTTCCATGATTCATTACTTGCCTATAACACCCAGTGCACCATGCAATATATGCCCTCCAATTAACCTTATTCTCAAAAAAGACAGTGAACATTATATCTAACTGCTTGAAATGGATTAACATAATTTTTACTGAGAAAAGAATCTTAAAATATATAAAAATCCTGGCATAATATACAATGAATATTTCCAAGCATACAGTAAGAATATACCAAGAACATATTCATATCAAGTAAAGTGACTCAGTGTGGAATACATTCTAAATATCTCTATATTAATAAATTTCCATAGGTAAGTGATATGAATCTCCATTTGAAAACCATTGGCCTAGAAGAGGCTAGATTCTAATTAAAAAATCAAAGTCATAACAAAGTTAACATTTTTTAAATAACTGAAATTATGACTGATAACTCTATATCACTATCTCATATCAGCCAAAGTACTGCCAGGACTCTGATAAATAGAAATATATTATGCACAGCAAGGGCTTTGACAAATCTCTTGAACTTCCCACACTGCATACAATTTCTCTAATATTTATATTAAAACATTTTACCCACACAAATTTAACTTAGAGAAGGTTGACCATCTTTTCTGATTTGAAAACTCCCCCCACACAACTCTGGATAATACAGATCAAATAAACCTAATTACTTCTATAACCTCTCTTTCTATAAAAAACGTATCTATGTGCTTTTCCAGGAAGCCTTAAAAAATAACTCAGAAGTTATATTTTGCTATATTGTATTTTACATCTACGAATTGGTTTTATGAAGGCAAAATCAGTGGAGAAAGAGATCTTTCTCTTCCTCTTCTTATAAAGTCACAGTTCTATTAGTTTAGGGCCCCACCCTTATGACCACACTTAACCTTGTCTCTTAAAGACCATATCTCCAGGCCCACTGGGGGTCAGGACATCGAAATATGAATTTAAGGGGTATACAATTCGGTCCATAGTACACCCTCACACAGAGAGCCCTTATAATTTCAATTCTAAAATTTCAGCCATGGATTAAGTTAACACAGAAGCGTATAACTTACCTGTGTACATCAAAGAGCTATTCTCCTCTCAGAGGGTAAAAATACTTAACTGACTTGAGTTCAAAATTGACAGGCACACAATCAGAAAATATTAACAAACCAGATTCTCTCTTGTCTCTCATCCAACAGGCACAAGTTCTCTTGGTTCCTATTGGACCAATTGGTTCAACTATTAATCAATTTACAAGGATTACCAAATGACCAAACTATAAAACCAAATTCCCAATCAAAAAGGCTAAGAAAATATACTCTCTGTTGTCTTTCACCATAACAAAGAATATATTTCTATAAACAGTCCATTTACAAAGATCACCAAATGATCAAATTGTAAAACCAAATTCTCAATGGAGAATAATTTATCAGCTGTAAACAAACCTAAAACAAGATAAGTAGAGAGCAAAACTGAAATTAGAGAAACACAGTCAGCACAGTTTTACTGCCACTTTGGATTCACTTCTGGGAACCAAGAGAAGACATGCCTGGGCTAAAACTTAAAACATACTTTTCAGAAAAAGGTAAAAATCATGATTCTTACATTGATATAAAATGAACATGTGCTAAAGATTTTTACTCTTACAAAATGAGGGAGCCAAGCAGATTTTATAATCTGTTTGAAGGAAAAGACAAAAGAGCCCAAATATATATAGAATAAAGTATATCACAATTCTGGACTTCAAGTTATATTACAAAGCCATAGTAATCAGAACAGTATGGTACAGGCACAAAAATAGACACATAGATCAATACACTCGAATAGCAAACCCAGAAATGACCGCACAGTTATGTGCTCAATTAATCTTCAACAAAGCAGAAAAGAATACCCAATGGGAGAAAGACAGTGTCTTCAACAAATGTCGTTGGGAAAACTGGTCAGCAACATGCAAAAAAAATGAAACTGGACCACTTTCCTACACTATATGCAAAAATCAACTCAAAATGGATTAAAGACCTAGTTGTGAGACCTGAAACCCTAAAAATTCTAGCACAGAACACAGGCAGTGACTTCTATGACAAATGCTATAGCCCTGTGTTTCTAGATATGTCTCCTGAGACAAGGGAAACAAAAGCAAAAATCAACTATTGGGTCTTTATCAAAATAAAAAATAAAAATAAAAATTTTTGCACAACAAAGGAAACAAGAAAATTAAAAGGCAACCTACAGAATGGGAGAAGATATTTGTAAATGACATATCTGATAAAGGGTTTGTATCCAAAATATATAAAGCACTTATAAAACTCAACACCCAAAAAACTAATAATCCAATTTTAAAAGGGGCAGAAGACATGAACAGAAATTTTTCCAAAGAAGACATCCAGATGGCCAATAAACACATGAAATGATGCTCAACATTGCTCATCATCAGGGAAATACAAATCAAAACGACAATGAGATACCACCTCACACCTGCCAGAGTGGCTACAATTAGCAACATGGGAAATAACAGATGTTGGCAAGGATGTGGAGGAAGGGGACCCCTCTTACACTGTTGGTGGGAATGCGAACTGATGCAGCCACTCTGGGAAACAGTATGGAGGTTCTTCAAAAAATTAAAAGTAGAACTACCCTAGAATCCAGCAATTGCACTACTGTGTATTTACCCAAGGAATACAAAATACTAATTCAAAGAGATACATGCACCCTGATGTTTATAACAGCATTATGTACAATAGCCAAATTATGGAAACAGCCCAAGTGTCCACCCACTGATGATTGGCTACAGAAGAGGTGGTATATATAAAACGGAGTATTATTCAGACATATAAAAGAATGAAATCTTGCCATTTGCAATGACATGGATGGAGCTAGAGAATAGTATACTAAGTGAAGTAAGACAGAAAAAGACAAATACCATATGATTTCACTTATGTAGAATTTAAGAAACAAACAAACAAAAAAAGATCAAACAGGGAGAAAGAGAGAAGCAAACCAAGAAACATACTCGACTACAGAGAACAAACTGGTGATTACCCGAAGGGAGGTGGGTGGGAGAATGGGTTAACTAGGTGATTGGGATTAAGGAGCATAATTGTTGTGATGAGAACTGGGTGTTGTATGTAAGTGTTAAATCACTGTATTGTATACCTGAAACTAGTATTACAATGTATGTTAACTCACTGAAATTAAAGTAAAAACTTAAGAACTAGGAAGATCGGTAGGGGAAGAAAGGGATAAAGAAAGGGGGGGTAATCAGAAGGGGGAATGAAACATGAGAGAGTATGGACTATGAGAAACAAACTGAAGACTTCAGAGGGGAGGGGGGTGGGGGAATGGGATAGACTGGTGATGGGTGGTAAGGAGGGCACGTATTGCATGGTGCACTGGGTGTTATACGCAACTTATGAATCATCGAACTTTACATCGGAAACCAGGGATGTACTGTATGGTGACTAACATAATATAATTTAAAAAAATAAAAAATAAAATAAAAATAAAATAAAATTATACTGTATGTTAACTGAAATTTAAATAAAAACTAACTAAATAAATAAAATGTTAAAAAAAACAAACGAAAACTTAAAAAATAAAGTAGTATTTATATGAATTACAAATGGAAACAAAATTGTTTTTTCCATGAGGGTGAAGGGAGGGAAATCAATTATACCTCTTCTAGGAAGATGGAATTTACAATTACAGTTACAAAAGAGCTCAAAGAAAATGAACAGGGGGGCATCTGGGTGGCTCTGTAGGTTAAGCGCCTGACTCTTGATTTTGGCTCAAGTTATGATCTCAGCATCGTGAGATGGAGCCCCACATTGGGTCTGTGCTGGGTGTGGAGCCTGCTTAAAATTGTCTCTCTCCCTCTCCCTCTACCCCTCCCCCATGCTTGCTCTCTCTCTCTCTCTCTCAAAAAAA
Source organism: Ailuropoda melanoleuca (assembly GCF_002007445.2). NCBI lineage: Eukaryota > Metazoa > Chordata > Mammalia > Carnivora > Ursidae > Ailuropoda > Ailuropoda melanoleuca. Next base: position 72,984,684 of record NC_048238.1, read on the forward strand.
AAAAAAGGGAAAAAAAAGAATATGAAAAGGCTAGAACAAGACAGGCCACAAGTTTTCCAGTGAAATGTAGATTTCCACTGAAACACAATATTTTCTCACATACAGAAATAATTGAGAACTGTTTTTAGAATACATTCTATATTTAGTTCTTTTTGGAAATATCGCAAATTACATTCCTGACATAGTATTGTTCCAGATAATCTTCAACTGAATTCATACGCTCTCATAGACTTTGGGGGTAACATTCACCACTATCACTATACTACCATCACCACCACTACCACCACCACCACAATCATCATAATGATTTTTAGTACTTACATAGCACTAACTCTGTGCCATACATGCTTCTAAGCACTTTACATGCATTACTTCATTTATTCCCCACAAATCTGTAAAGTAGGCACTAATATTATCCCCATTTTATAGTGAAGAAACTAAAACACAGAGAATTGAAGTAATGTCTATGATTGCACAACTAGCAAGTTCTAGTAGCTAAGCCACTAAAATGTGACCTCATTATTTGGAGAATCCCATCTAGATTTTACTAAGTTGTTTCATATGATCTACAAAATGCAAAAACAAAACAAAACAAAACAAAACAAAAAAACCCAAACTGGACATTACTGAAAACCAAAAGATCTTCTTGTTCTTCCATTGGTTAATTGAATAGTTATTGAGAACTGTTATATCCCAGGTGCTGTGCTAAGTGCTACAAGTGCAAAATGATGACGTTCAGGACATGCTAACCCCTTGGAATATTGACTATTTTAAATTGAAGAGTTTTGAGAAAATAGCAGAAGCAGGAAAATCACCCTTACCTCCTCCCACTCTCCATTCTCTCCTGAAACAGGTCACAAAACCCTCATGTGAGAGGTGCCCTCCCTATACTTAAAAGGAGCATTCTTCTTTCTGGAGACAAAGGGACTCCCAGAAAAAACCAAAAAGGCCTTGTTAAATTTTCCTTACTTTAGTACACTTACCTCATACTCATTAACCTATCATTTTTCTACACAACTGCCCACTCTTCATCAAACCTAGCATAAAATACTCAACTCTGATTCTCTGGGTCTTCATTTTCTTATGAAGTATACCATGTCACTTAAATAAATTTGTGGGCATTTCTTCTGTTACTCTGCCTTTGTCAGTTTAATTTTCAGACCCAGCCAGGGACCCTAAGATGGTCAAGGAAAACTTTATCTTCCCCTACCATATATAAGTGAACCAACATCCATAGCTTCAAGTTGCCAGTCTAGGTAGGGAAACAGACATGTATTTAGACAATTATAAAGCAATATGCACTAGCAGGAGCTTGTGGTTTGCTGATTCAGGAAAATACATTTCAAAAATATATAAATGCTGAAGGGAAGAAAAGATTCAAGATATTGGCAAGGGTGAAATTGGAGAGAGCCTTAAATACCATGCAAAGTGACTTTGGCTCTCATGAAGGCAAAAAAAGAAAGAAAGAAAGAAAGAAGAAAGAAAGAAAAAGAAAGAAAGAAAGAAGAAAGAAAGAAGAAAAGAAAGAAAGAAAGAAAAAGAAGAAGAAAGAAAGAAGAAAGAAAAGAAAGAAAAGGAAAGAAAGAAAGAAAGAAAGAAAGAAAGAAAGAAAGAAAAAGAAAAAGAAAATGACAATTATAAAGTTTGAAGTAAGAATTGCATTTTAGAAAGATCTCTCCAACAGCAGTATGGGAAGGAGTTAGGTAGTAAGCCTGGATCCAGAGAGACTGATGTATCCATTGTCTGAAAAAAAGAACCCTCAGGACTTAGTGGACTATTTGCTCAAGATTCTGTGTATCGGCAATTTGGGCTGTACTCAGCTCAGCTGTTCTACAATTCTCTCCTGGACCCTCATCTGCTTGTCTGATCATTTGTGCTAGCTGTTTCCTGGGCCTCTCTATCCCTGTGGTTTTATCTTCAAGAAGGATAGCATATCCCTTTTTTCATGGTATGGTGGGTAGAATAATGCCCTCCCCCGAAGGTGCCCATTCCCTAATCCCCAGAACCTGTGAATATATTACCTTATGTGACAAAAGAGACATTGCAAATATGATTAATTTAAGGATCTTGAGATGGAAAATTATTCTTGAGATAATACCCTGAATTACCCAGGTGTGCCCAATGTAATCACAAGGGTTCTTAGGGAGGCAAGAAGATCAGAATCAGAGAATGAGATGTAATAACAGAAGTAGAGGTGAGAGAGTTGGAAAGAAAATTGAATACCCTACACTGCTGGCTTTGAAGCTAGATAAAGGGGTTATGTGCCAAGGAATGCAGGTGGTCTATAGAAGCTGGAAAATACAAGGCAACAGATTCTTCCTCCAAGCCTCTAGAAGGAATCGGATGTGCTGACACCTTGATTTTATTTTATTTTATTTTTTTATTTATTCGACAGAGATAGAGACAGCCAGCGAGAGAGGGAACACAAGCAGGGGGAGTGGGAGAGGAAGAAGCAGGCTCATAGTGGAGGAGCCTGATGTGGGGCTCGATCCCATAACACCGGGATCACGCCCCGAGCCGAAGGCAGACGCTTAACCGCTGTGCCACCCAGGTGCCCCTGACACCTTGATTTTAATTCAGTGAAACTGATTTTGGACTTCTGACTTCCAAAACTATGTGATAAATCTGTGTTATTTAAGCTACTAAATGTGTGGGAATTTGTTACAGCAGCAATAAGAAACTAGTATACATGGCAACTTCAGAAGAGCAAGAGATTAAATAAAAGCAAAAGCTATGAGTCTTCCTGAGTCCTTGCTCAGAAGTTGCACAACATCACTTTTGCCCCATTTTGTTGGTTGAAGCAAGCCACAAAGACAGCCTAAATTCAGGGGTGGGGAAATAGAATTTTTCTCTTGATGGGAGGAACTTTAAAGAATTTGTTGCCTTTTAAAAATCATCCAAACTAGTTAAGAGGCAGAGCAGGTAAGAAGTAAAGAAGACTTCAAATTTGCTATAAAATGAATGAAAAGGAAGGGAGAGGTTCAAAAGATATTTAGTAGGTAAAATCATCAAAATTTGATGGTTAATTGAATGTGGATGGTGAGGAAGATAAAATGTATTTAATTCTCACGTGAGGTTAAGTAAACATCATTTACCTTTAGCACAGGAAGAAACATTATTACTTACATTTAACCCAGAGGAATTAAATGATTTGTTTGATATTCCTTAGCTTGAACTAGAACACTACACTCCTAAACCTCTGATCTTTTCTCCTGGCTAGACTATGTTGCTTACATATTGCCATATCCCTGCCTTTACCTCACCCCTTCCTGAGGTCCCAAATTAATGGAAATATTTCCCCACTTCTTTTTTATCTGGAATGGGTGCCCATGTTTGCTTTCACTCTTGGGATTTCATATAACTGGTATAGCAACACCAACACATTCCAAGCCACATAATGGGAAATTCAATAGAGAAGCTAGTAATGAAAATGCAGATCCAAATAAAGCCATCTTTTAGTAATCATACCAATAGAACAGTAGGTATAAAATGCTGAGTTGACTAAGATTAATCTGAGGAGTTGTTTACAAAGGAAGAAAAGTCCTTTAATGGCTTATTTCTCTGGAGAAGAGATTGCTTTCCCTCTCTTTCTCTTTCTCCTTAGGAATCATTAGTGAATGAAGGAAACAACAAACATCCAAAATTGAAGAAGGTGAACCTTGTTTCTTAAGAGCTATCATATCATGCAGCTAGCTTCCTTAGCAACTGAATACATATCTCCCTACAAAATATCATGAAAACTGCAAAGAAATACAGTAAGTGGTGTTGTTCTTAAAGTTAACAAAAAAATTGCTTCTAAATACTCTAGCTTTGAATTCCCATTTCAACAGCTACATTTTAGTTTTTGGTCTCAATCCCAGTAGACAGTTACTTTAATATTATTTTATGAATCAATAGATAAGTGAGGCAGTGAAGAAACAAATTTATCATATTTTCAAGAAAAACATGTCAGACACAAAGTAAGCTTTCACATTGAAAATCTCTATGCTGCCAAGTACAGAATGTCAAGTATTATACATCCATATTACTTCCATGAGGCTTACAGCTAAATGGTATTAACCTGGGTAACTTATCTTATGGCAGGAAATCTAACCAACCCAAGTGTTCAATAAATGTTAAATGGTATTATTATTGTTATTATATTAAAAGTTAATGCAAAAAATCTAAAAAGAAAAATGCAGATGTATCCTTGATACATATTATCCATCCATAAAAACATGAATTCTAAAACCCATCCATGGGATGAATGGACAGTCCTAAAGTACTCACTTCCCAGGTCAGAATTGGTTTAGAAACTGCAATGTCTTGGGGCACCTGGGTGGCTCAGTCGGTTAACAGCCAACTCTTGATTTCAGCTCTGGTCATGATCTCAGGGCCATGAGATTGAGCCCTGTGTTGGGCTCTATGCTCAGCATGGAGTCTGCTTAGGATCTGCTCTCTCTCTCTCTCCCTCTCCAAATAAATAAATAAATAAAATCTTAAAAAAAAAAAAAGAAATTGCAAGGTCTTTTGAAGCCATATAGACACATGACACCTGAAGACTGAATCAATATTACATCTTATGTGCATGTGTGTATATGATGTTTTTGAGTTGTGTCCAAATGTTGTGATGAATAAAATGTCAGTTTATTTCAAAACATTAGTGAATTAGTAGATATTTTGTCATTAAATATTTTTTCTAAAAATGCATATTAAAAATAAAAGTGGTAACTCAGGGAATTTTTGACAACATAGTTATATAAGCCAACAATTTTTCCCTCCGGCTCCCTGAGATTCAGGTCAGACCATCAGGATGTAATTCCTACCAGGGACATTCAAGGGAGAAGAGTACATACAGAATGAATGACTCTTAAACAGCCAAGTATGGCTTCTCCAATAATTTGTTACTTTTTACAAATGTCACTGGGCTATATTTTTGGTGATACAGAGTGAGTTATTTTCTCATTCTAAAACTATATTCACTTTTATACCTAATTCTGTATTTGTAATTTTGTATTCTTTTTCTTAAAGACACCCACTTGAACTGTGGAAATGTGAGGCCCACAAAGCCTGGATTGGTCCCCGTACATGTACTGTTACCTAATCTTCCGAATATTCCTAGATATGTATTTTTTACAGATCAAAGAGATGCAGTTCAGTCATTCAGTCTTTCAGCAAATACTTATTGAGGACCTACTATGTGTCAATTATTATTCTAGGCTCTGAAAACAACAGTGAACATCATAGACAAAAATTCTTGCCTTCAGAGATCATACATTCTAGTGAAGTTAAAACACATTATATAGATAAATTGTTACTTATCCTCTATCATTGATTTAAAGATAAGTAAATAATATTGGCCCTGACCACAAATGTTTTCACTCCAGTACGTTTCCCTTTCTTTCAATAGCTTAACCTACCCTGGCTCTTGCTTCATCTTCCACATCCTCTGTGGGATGAGGTTTGGAATCAATTCTCTTCTAGTCTTGGACAAACCTCTACTTTCCCTGTGACCTTCTCAAGGGTCATACATAATATGAAGTAAGATACATTTCTAAGAGAAGCTTACTTATTTTTAACATGGCTTTATTTTTTCTCTTTTGGATAAAACACACCCCGAACATAAACTTTTGGGTTTTTTTTTTATCCTTTTCTCTAGGTCACTGCTTAAGATTTCTTTTGAGTTTCAAGATCATAGGCAGCTCATGTTGCAGAGAACAGATTATTAGCCATCAATTTTTATTTTCTAGGTAAGAGGAAATAGGAGGTTACTCCTTTCAAATATCTTCCAGCAGCCACTGAATTTCTCTCAGTAGTATCTTTTATCTATACATATTCTGTGTTGTTTCTTTTTGTTTTGGTTTGCCTACAGAGTTTTTCTCTCTGGCAATTTCTTCCACTTTTCATTCATTATGGAAGTGGTTGGTGTTAATAAGAAAAGGTAAATTTTCCTAAGTCTACAGAGTACAGTAAAAACAGCAGTATAAATTAGAGTGAGCTAAATTGTTCAGTAAGGGTCACTTTTTCTACACTGGTTTTGGCTCCATCAATGTATTCAGAGAAAAGTGAGTTCTGAAAGTCAATTTTCTGGACAAATCTGGTAGGGAGCTAAACCTGAAACTGAGGCAGGAGTGGGCTATTTTGGCATTGAATTACTGAGGTAATTGAGTCATGTAACTACATTATTCTCCATGTTTAGACAGAACTTTACACTAATCATTTGATTTTCTTCAGAGATGTACATTGTAAAAAGAATTTCCCTGACTTACCTACTCTTCTGGACTCAAATCCTATAATTTGATTTCCCTCATTCCAGTATAAAGTATAACTGCCTGACATTCTCTCAAGCACTAGAGGTTGAAGTTCTTGAAAAGTGCTTAAATCTCAGTGGGGCTTTATGGTGACACTTTGCTAATGTCCTTGGTAACAAAACATTTTAGGTTTGGAAACCAAAGCCCATTTCTATGGTTTTGTTTTTGTTTTAAACACACTATTAAGAGCGAAAATATGTCAGAGAACTCAAACTTACTGCTTCAGTATTCATTTGATTTATTACCAGTCTAGAACTTGTTTATCAGAACCTAATAATATTAACTACTTTTATCCTTTGTTATAAAGAAAAATGAAAAAGATATCTCCATGATCATGTTGATTCAATTTGCAGATTGAAAGGTTTTTAAATCTTTTTTATACTAATAGCTTGATAAAATTTGAAATCTTTGTTATTCCATTGTCTTTTTCAGTGCACCCTGTCCTCAAGTGCTGCCCAGGGATGCCCCATGTTTACCACTCCACACCTGCCTTCCCCCTCCTCTGAACCACATTAACATTTCCTTCTGGGCCACATATCCTGTCTGCCTTTGGGCTTTACTGTCAGGTGCCCCAGTGAGGATCTACCTTAAAAGTGAATTGAGGTTTGAATGATGAGAGTAACTTTATCTGTTAGCCCTCTTTTTCTCCCAGGAGTTTTTGGATTTTGATAAGGGGCACCTGAAAGTAAAATGCATTAACCTGAGGAAGGAATGATAGATGGAATTGCAGGCACTATGCAGGCCAATTAAGTTTGCAGGAGGATGAAGGGTATGGAGAAGCAAGAGAAGAGTTTGAACCTTTAAATCATAACACACATAATGGTCTATTATGTACAAGGATGTGCCTAGACCTTGAGACAACTTATAGGATTCTCATCCACTCATTTAGACATTTGACATCTGTTTAAGAAATGAGTTTTCACAATAAAGACTGCTGTTCTTAAAACAGCTGGGCACAGAGAGTATTTCTTCTTTACTATATTGCTGCATTGAATTTCCGCAATTCCTCTTACCAACAACTCAGTTTAAAATGTGTATGTCATTCCAGTCTAGTTAGATCTGTATCAAGCTGATCACTTCAGTGCAGCTGTGGTTTTATGTCCCAAGTCATGGAAGAACAGGCTGTTTACCTGCCTGCCTGCCAGGTAGAGCAACTGTTATTTTTTAACTCTCTCCTACACTCAATAATGACTGCCCATTCCATTACCAATTCATTTGAACATTTTAAGAGCATTCTCATAGATTTCAAATGAAAAACTATATCTTTAATTTTTGCATTGATATTGTGTTTGTATTGGTGGTGTTGTTGATGGGTGTTTGCTTTTTGTTTTGTTTTGCTGTGTTTTCTTATTTTCAGAATTTTGTTCTTAGATTGCAAGAGTGACCTCTAGTGTGAAACATCTGTACAGTTATAATCTCAAACTCCAAGGCCTCTTATCCAGCCCTAATTTCCATAGGTATTGGTGTTATACAAAATGTAGCCAGCCAGACTCCCACAAATATGACAAATTATTATCCAAGAATGAAAGCCCTAAATCAGGTTTTTTTCTTACTTGTTGTCATGTATTTAATTCCCAAACTTTGGCTATGAAAGGATACCTGCATCCTGGGGATTATAAAATGGCAAAAACAACACTTCCAAAAATGCCCTTGCAAGGACCTGGAAGTAAATTATGACATTCTTTATGAGCTGGATGTATTTGACTGCAGAAAATTGTTTTGCAGGTCTTTTGTTGCCCCTGGCAATCCTGTTGTGAATAATTGGCTGGTGCACTCACCTGTTCTCTTTCTTCTCCAGAGGAAGGAAGTGTTTTCCTTACCACCACACTAGGTAGATACAAGGCATAAAGAACACACTGTACTCTTCATGGGAAAAATTAAAGTAGATTTAGGCATATGCCCTCCCTTCACACAAGGTCAGCCAGAAAATTTGCAATACGGTCAATGGCATTTCTTATTCCCTACACAAGGTTACATGGAAGCTTTACCTGCCTTTCAAGGGCTAGCTCCCCTTGCAGTAAAAATAACAATCCTTCACACTGACATAGTGCTTTAAAACTTACAAAGCACTTTCATGCATATAATTTTACTCACTTTCTTCAGGAATTAGACATTATTTGTCTCATTTCAATGATGAAAAACATGAGGCCTGGTAGGATTAAATTGCACGTTCAAGGTTAAACACACCTAATAAATGATGGAGTTTTAAGTCTATGGACTCCAAATTTAATATAATTTTTCTCACAGCTGCTTCATAGTCTTACCAGTCAGACTTTCCCAAAATAATGTATATATTTTTAAGTAGCCTACATATAAATTTCTACAAGGCTCGAGAAGAGAAAACGATGATCTGGTTGTAAGGATCAGGGAAGATTTTTATGGAGAAAGTCAAATATAATTTAGCCTTTAACAAATGGGAAGAATATGGAAAGATGAGGAAAACCACTCCAAATTAGGCAAAATCAAGGCAATGGAAATATATGGAACATATAGAAGAAAGGCAATGGAAATGTATGAAACATATACAAGAAATAAAAAGTAGTCTAAATTTTTTAAGTAAAAGAGGGAGTGGAAAATAAGGTTAGAAAAGAAAGTTGAGATCAGGAAGTGAAAGTTCCCTAATTCTAGAACAGGGTTTCTCAACCTCAGCACTATTGACATTTGGAACCACACAGTTCTTTGTTGTGCGGGGGCTGTTGAGTGCTTTGCAAGATGTTTAGCAACATGTCTGGCCTCTACCCACTAGATACCAATAACTCTCCCTCCCCCAATTGTGACAACCAAAAATGTCTCCAGATATTGCCAAATATCCCCTTGTAAGGCAAATTACCCCTTACTGAGAATCACCCAAATAGGTAGATTTTGAGAGCCATTTCATTTTGAAGCAGAGTAGTGTCATGAATGAATCTATGCTTAGGGAATACAAACATAGCAAAAATCTACAAGACAAATTAGAAGGGGTAAGACATTGAAGGCAAAAAATCCTGTTTGGAGGATATGACAATGATCTCTGTGTAAGGACCAGAGGTCGCTGCTATATTGAAAAAGCGTTAAACTTAGAGGCAGGGTACTTGAATTGCATTGCAAGTTCTGCCAACAGTTAGTATGTGTTCTCAGACAAGTCATTTAAAACTTTGTGCCCTCCATTTCTACAAAGTGAAAGGGTGAGACATGATGATCTCAAAGTTCCCTTCTAATTCTGTATGTTGTGAATCTGTTAAAGACAGATATGCAAATGTTGTTGCTAAATAACTGCATCTACTCTTCTCTGTATGTCCTTCAGAAGAATCTTGGTGGGTATCAGAGGTATGTTTGCTTTTCTGTGTAAAGAGAAACAGCATGGCCTTACTTCTCAGATTAAGTTGGGTGAAAAAGAAATTCAAAAATAGTAAAGAATTTGAATTATAAGATACATTTTAAAGACATATAGATGAATTACTTTCAAGTGCACGAAGTACTTAAAACCTAGATGTTGAAGCATTGCCTAAGTGAGGTATTTTTGGAAGCTAGTTTAGCTAATTAATTTAGCATTTACTGAAAGCACACCAAGTGCAAGACATTGTGCAAAGCTTCACAAGGGTTACAAGGAGGTTAGCTATGGGGCCTACCAAGAAGTTTATAGCATAGCAAGATAGATCCACAGTATACACAACTACAATAGAGCAGAATGTAGTACATGCCAGACAAATCATATGTGTAAGTATCATACACATCAATAGGCTGATTTTCAGATCGTTTAGTGTAGAATACAGATTAATTTCAGGTTTAAAATAATCAAATCATGTTTTGAAAATACATATAACTTTTTCATTGAGTTGCTAAGAATATTTGAGTAAGAAAAAATACATGGCAAACAATTATCAGCTCAAGATGTGTGAGTAATATATATGTTATTATATTGTTTTGAATGCCTTATTTTCCTTCCTCTTATCTTCCTTTAATAGTAATTGTTCCACACCTAGGCTGACCTAATTTGCCAGTGGAACCTTAACAAGTAGACAAGAATGGCTGGCAAATAGCAAATTGTTTATGTGTAAATGATCTTTTTAAATAACTTGAATCCTTTTACTTTTTAAAGTTTTTGATACAATAAATATCTTTCCTAAATCTTATCTATACTTAACACAATATAATAAAATAAAATTAAAAAAAAAAAGAAAAAAAAATAAATCTTATCTATACTATTTTGTTCCTGGCTTTAATTGTCTTTGTTTTAAATTATCAGCATTTTTAATGTTAAGGTTTTATTATATGTCATATAATTAAGTACAAATTTTGTAAGAACACGTTTCCTATTGAGTGTTTTCTATTATTTTCTTTCTTGCCCTTCCTTCAGGCTATCAGCAGAGCTATGTACATAGCAGATGTATTACTTTGGTTAATAGGTCCTACTTGAGATAATTTTTGAGGTACGTACACAGTCATGTGCATACATATACAGTGTAAAGGGGATGTGGCAGAGACAGATGTAACTAATTCAGGAAAAATGCCATGTCATGCATAGATAGATAGATATTGATCACAGTAAATAACAGTATCTACACAAGTGCATATGTGTGTGAGACTATGTATATGTATGTCTAGGCCAAAGAGAAAAAATACAGATAACTGACAACTATTCAGGAATTAGTTCTATCACTTGAATGCCTTATTTTTCTTCCTTTTACCTGCCAAGTTACTGTAATGCTTTTTCTTTCCTTATTTAATGACCAGGCAGAGAATGGAATTAAGAGCCAAGTCAGTTTGGCTCCTTTAGCTATCTTTGGGAGAAAAACACTGTAAAGAGAAGTTCAAAGTAATACACAATATATGGTCTAAACTATTTATGGATTTCAATAAACTCTGTTTTCCTCGTCCCCTCTTTGTAAATAGCCATGGGTGACTAAGTTCAGATAATTTCAGCCTTGAAAAGACAATATCTGGAATGATATATATATATCTTGTAACATGTAGGAAAAATAGAGATGAACAGAAGAAAATCTGAAATGTAAAGTAGAAAAAGAGAAAACAAGAATGTTCTAGGGAAAAACTCATGGAGAGAGAGAAGCTGCTAAGTGTAAAATGCTATTCTAGCGTGGAACTACCTCCTGTCTATAAATATGTTTAAAGTAACAACATAAATAAAAACACAAAAAGGAAACTATTCACAGAACTTTAGAGAGCTAAGACTAGCCATTTTTAGTTTAAAAGGCAAGGTTTAGGGTAAATATTAGGAATAAGGAAATAAGAAGTACAATTGGAAATAGACTACTAAAGGAAAGCCTAGACATGGTGGTTGGTTCAGATATTAAAAAAAGTGATAGCAGTGAAAACTAAACCGTGCCCTAGAACACAGTCTCTTAAAAGAGAAAAAACAACATACATCAAACAGATTTAATTAAAACAAGCATACCTTCATTTTCTGTACCCAATCCTATCTAGCCTTAAACTGGGGGTATTTTGTTAGAAAATCAATTCAAACCTTTTGGGTGCTTAATACCATTCTCGCTAGTAAAGAGGATAGGCAAAAATGACCCAGTTCTTTATCCTCAGGGAGCTCAATGTCTGATCTTCTCAAGAAAATTATATGCAGAAAACTGATGTTTTTATTGTGTGGTTCTGATAAATACGAAGAACAGAGATCTGGAGTATTGGGTCTTCTACTTCTAGTTGCAGAGGATTTTGACATTGTCAATTTGAGTATTTCTTCCAAAAGATGTATCCCTGTTTCTTCTGCTTATAGGCTGCCTTCATAGCCCACTTCTAGTCAGCAAAGTGAACACCTTTCCTCATCAAAATTTACTTGCCTCTGTGCAAATAAATAGGCTGCCTCTTCCATCACACGGTCATCAATGTTGGTATGGTATAGGGCCAGTCCATGTACATAAGATATACTTCACATTGGCCAGTTTCCTACCCAAATGCATTGGGAAAGATGCATTCCTTTATTTTCTGAATTGAATAGCTAAGGAAAATCATCTTTGAGCATCTACTAACTTGAGAGCTTCAAGGGAAAGAGGTTGTTTACAGTCTTGACTATAGGGTAGAGGGAAAACGGGTATAGGGAATAGGCTAGGGTAGAAGGATGTTGAGAGGTCCCAGTTAGCTCTAGTCAAATACAGAGGAGGGGATAACAGAAACAACTGGCTTTGAGATTCTTTTCCAACAAGGTCACTCCTGGCTTACCGCTTGTATAATACTCACACTGTGGGAAATATGGGGCAGCATAAGATGTAGTCCTGGCCCAGGAACCTTGTGAATAGTTCAGAAGACTGAACAGAAACAAGTGATATGAAACTACTGATCTAAGAAATGCCATAAAATTATCTTTGATAAAGAGTTCTTAGTGACACTGTGAAATCTTTGAAGGCAGAGGCTGATCATGTGTTTTTTAACTTTATATCTCTTCAATACCTAAGACCTTGCCCATAGTAAACGCTTGTTAAATGTTTGTTGAAATGAAGTGGCATACTTGTAGAATAGACCATAAAAACTTGAAATATATAAAAAATGTAAAATACATGGAGATCATTATTTCCAGAAACCTACTTATAGGATAACTTGGAGGCTGCAGTGTGTGACAATATTGGGAGAATAAGGGATTTTGATTTTTTAAAAAATTTTTGTGTATTACCAAATTTTATAAGCATTTATTATTTTTATACTGAAAAAATCACAGCTTTCTAGAGCCTTTATAAAGGAAAAGATAGGGAACAACACATGGAAGATAAGAGCTAGATCCAAAGGACAGGAGTGGGGATGATTGAGGAGACAGGAGAGTTCCCTGGAGAATGCGGAATTTTAGAGGAGAGAGAGAAAAGATTTTGAGCATCTGCTTTGAAAACTTTGCATCTACAGGTGAGTAGAGAAGAATTTTCAAAAGCTCTGCTGTATTAAGCAATTATTATGTTAGCCTGCTCTTTGAGGTGTTTAAGCTAGCAAGGCTGACTGATTAGCAGTGCAGAATACCAACAGGGAAGGGGAGAAAAACGATGGGCAGAGAATTTATCTCTAGTAGGGTGGTTGGCTCAGTGTTGCAGAAGGAATAAAGTAAGAACCCAATAATCTGCAAATCATACGTGGCTCAAGGAATGGGGATAAACAGTGGAGGACATACAAGATTCCCAAAGCACACCTCTTCAACTTTCAGAATTTGATTCAGGCTATTTCTGGCATAAGACTCAGAACTTGGCTTCTGACTTGGCTTCTGTGAGCAACGATAGGTCTCTGTTTCTTTTGATCATCACGCTTTTCAGCAAAGGCATAAAGAAGAGGTGACTTTTTTGTGTTATTATATTGCTAACTATAATAATTAGCTTCAAAATCCTTTATTTTCTGTTGTTCGTGCATCCTTCTGTTTTCAAAGTATAGAAAATTTATTTGAACTTATTAAGTAAATGTAATATAACTGTTCTGCTAACCTTTTCTTGATCTATTGAACTCACTCTCTTTCCTCTTCTGGAATTTATAGATATGGGGAGAGAAAGAACAGTTCAAGATACAATCCAAAACTCAAACAAGAAGTGATGGTGACCCTCTCTAATTGGTATTGTGTGATTCTCTGGCCGATTTGCACAGGCATATAAACATTGTTGACTGTGCCTTGATGGAGCTTTTCAAAGGCAACATGGATCATGTCTGTTCCTCTTTTTTTTTTTTTTTTTTTAGACAGAGTGAGCTTGAGTTGAGGGGAGGGGAAGAGGGAGAGGGAGAGAGAGAATCTTAAGCAGCCTTCACACCAATAACAGAGCCCAACACGGGGCTCAGTCTCACAACCCCGTAATCGTGACCCGAGCCAAAATCAAGAGTTGTACGCTTAACCAACTGAGCTACCCAGGCACCCCAACGTTTGTTCCTCTTTTGTTTTCTTTAATTCCTTCTCCATTTTTAAGAGGGCTGGGGAAAGAAAGGAAAAACATGAACTTCAGGGCATTCATTTATTATTTGTGCTCTATTTCAGAATGAATTTGTGATGGCTTACAAAGATACATTTAATGTCACAAGAGAAAACCAATTTAAAAATAAGAAAAAATTTGGGTGCCTGGGTGGCTCAGTCTGTTAAATGTCTGGCTCTTGATTTCAGCTCACATCATGATTTCCGGGTCTTGAGATCAAGCCCCACATTGGGCTCCTCACTCAGCATGAAGACCATTAGAGATTCTCTCTTTCCCTCTCTCCCTGCCCCCCCCACTCACACTCTCAAATAATAAATAAATAAATAATAAGATATTTTTTATAAATTTTAAATAAAATCTATATTTTTATAAAAATAAAAATAAGAAAAATTAAGAAATTTGATCTAAGCTTTTGAGAATCAAGCAAGTATTATTGAGCACACTATGTGCCTTGCACTATGCTACACTCTCTGAGGAAATTAAAGAAAAATATAAGACGGTTTTCACCTTTAAATATTATAACTTTTAATTGGGAAGATGAGACAAACACCTGTGAAAAGACAGTATGGAAGAGTGGTTAGGATCTTTGGCTGTGGAGTCAAACTGTCTGGTTTTACATCTCTGCCACTTAGGATGTTTGTGGCTTTGGGCAAGAAGTTTAATTTCGTGCTTCTGTTAGTTCATTTGTAAAGTGAGAATAATAGTAAAAATAATAATTAATAAAAGTGAGACAAATAATACCTTACTCATTGGGTTTCTGTGAGTGAGGACTAACTTAGAACATACTAAGCACTTAGTTTATTTTTGTTATAATTATATGAAGTGGGGCACAATGAAATATTTAACTCCCTATGAACATATGCAAATGAGTTTTAGAGAAAAGAGAGAAGTCAGTGTGCACATAGTATAGTCAGGGCCAGCTTCATGGTGTAGGTGACATCTGAGCTAGACTTTGAAGGGTGAGGCTTTAAGTGGGCAAAGAGGCAGATAAAAAGGTATGCCAATCATCCCTGGTAGACCAGGGGGATTTGTGGTAAAAAAATAATAATAATAGTTCAAAAGAACCCTTATGGGACTTCAGAAAATCAAGAATGTGACACGAATCTGATCAGTAATCTGTGGATATATTTGTATTTCATTGTCTCAATGAGACATTAAACTTGATGTTTCCATTTTCTGAAGGATTAAAGGATCCTTTTGGGATTATTTTAAACATCATTTCTGGAGTCACAGCTTATAAACAGCCAAGAAGACTTATCAAAGTGAATGGCACCTATGTTAAAACCACAGCCACATTTTATTTTTATTTTATTTTCAAAAGATTTTCAAAGCTTCCCACAGCCACATTTTAAACCACAAAATTATGCTCAGAAAACATGCTAGTATTTTTGTCAGTCCCCATATAATACCTGGATCAATCTTCAGATACACTGTAAGAATTGTCATGTTTGTATCTATGCATTTCTCCTCCACACTGGTACAGTAAGATTTGACTAGCAAGTCGTTCCTTGTACCAGAAGTTATGATCTTATCATAAGGGATTCACAAGTACTTTTGATGATGCAGAAGGAGAGAAAGTGAAAAATATTTGTTTCCAATGAGTTGTTCTCAAATGACAAAGATGACCTTGTTTAGAGGAAGTAATGGTTATCCTTGTTCTATTTTTACTACTCTCTTGCCTGACTGCTAAAATAGGCCTAACTTTATAAACCTTGACACTTAATTTCATATAGTTTGAAATCAACTAAATAACTTTTGAAAGAAATGAAAATAAAAACTGTTAAGTATGAATCTCATATGGATTTAAATCATTTTTCAATTGGTATGATTACACAGTTGGCTACTCTACATAGATTTCTAGATCAATAAGGGATTTAAAAAAATGAAGTCATTTAATCTTAAAGCATTTATAGAATTTATGTTTTTTTCTTCCACCTAACAAAATATAGAGAATCATATGCATTTAAGTTTGAACTATCAATTAAATCCAAATGGATTATTTCACAACTATATGTATACTTAAATACACAGACATATAGAGTATTTGCTTACTTCAACTCTTTTGTCATCTTAACTTGCCGAGTATAAATTGGACTTGCTAGTGTAGTGAGTTAATTCCAAGGTCTTTGTCTTTTCCCATTGGGAGATTTTAAAAATCCCTTTGTCAAGCCTAGATATGGAAACCACTGGATCAAGGGAAGCAGGACCATAAGCCAAGATCAGTGGAGCCAACATAAGCAGCCAGGGGCCAGTGGGGCAGAGAGGAACTAGGGTTCAAGGCAAGGTAGGGTTCACAGGCAGGAAACCTACTCTGCAATAAATAGAGGATAGGGAATACACAGGAACTAGGACTCCAGGCACAGTGGTCAGGCAGACTCAGACACAAAACACCAGAACCAAGGGACATTGGAGCTAAAGACAAAACCTATCCAAGTCAAAGGTACTCACATCCTCTTCCTTTTAGAGAACCAATGACTGGTACTCTAGGTCTAGGTCTCCAAGTGAAGCAATTCTTCACCTGGAAAATCCTAACACTCACTATTCTAGGGCAGCTACTTGAAATATGAGAATGTCAGCCCCAAAATTCTCTTAGCTGACTCTATTTTTAGAGAAAGAAACTGAGGCTATTTGGGAGAATGAATTTGTACAAAGAAAAAAAATCACAGCAACTTAGTGGAATGGCTGAGGCTATAACTCCAGTGTCCTGACCCCAGTACACTTTCCATAACATGTTTCTGCCTTGCCTACACCTGGTGCCCTTGAATGGAAAATATGACTGAGAAAACTAGTATTGTTAGACACTGAGCCAACCAATCCCCCTTCTAAGATAGAAGAGAAAATAAGTGAGGTTTATGGGGATGATATATAGTCACAAAGGAAGTTCCACTTATTCACCCTTAATGAAATTCAGTAACAGAAACTTCTGTTGGGATTAAAGCTTCTTGATGAGACATCTTGGTAAATTCTAAAACTATAAACAATTCATCCTCCAGTGGACTTTTCTCCACTTACCCTATGAGCCAATCATAGACTAATGCAACCCCTCTGTGCATACTTTTAACCATGATAACAGTGCTCTGCCTCATCTTTAAGGCCTGCTGCTGTACTACCTGTCCATAGCATAGGCAAACAATTATTGGCATGTTCCTCACCACCCCTAAAAAGATTTCCTGGCTTTACATGCATTGTAAAACAAGAAACTGTAGAAAGTTTGAGTCCCTCCACCTTTCTCTCCCTCTCCCCATCCCCGCCTCTCTCTCTCTCTCTCTCTCTCTCACACACACACACACACACACACACACACACACACACACATCACCATTTCCAAATAATTAGTCTAAGAGTACCCATGGACTGTTTCCCATTCTCCTTCCTTTCCTGATCATTAGATTTGGTACCCACTTCCTTCTCTCATGAAATCTTACTCTTTTGGGGGGAGGTAGAAAAACCTATTATGCTGCAGTTTCCAGCATCTGGGACAGCTAACCTATGTCTCTGCGTTATCAACTTTTCATCTCCCTTTGGATCTCAAAAAGAAATACGTGCTCTTCCTCCCTTTAGCTTCATAATAGTTTGTCTTCAACTACAATTTATAATTCATTTCAGTCACTGTTATCATTTAATTTAGAAAATGATTAGAGGGATTTCTTCTTTAGAAAAAAAGGAGAAGAAAGCTGCACAAAATCACTCTGGAATGTCAAGGCTGCTTTCTTTTCTAGATATAGAGGAATGGCAATGCAACATTGTCTCTAATAGATTGAACACTATACTAATTTATTAGAAGACATGAATTCTTTTTTTGCCATTGAAGCTGGATTATTATTTTACCTCAGGAAAGTCAGTTGATTTCTAACTGAGCCTGTTTCTAAATCTCAGTGATCCATTCAATTTGACACTGTAATCTCAGAGAAATCAAGCACACTGGTGTGTAGCTTTGGCTGCAAATGGTTAGTTAACATATTGGATGACTGATAAGAAAAGCCAGTATGAGCAGTGAAGAGCTATCTTGTAATTAAACCATAACTAAGCTGTTTTGTTATATATGTATTTTTCTGAAAATGAAAGTCTATGTGTTCCTCTTAAACTCAGGCAAACAGCATCCCTGGAATAGTTGTCCTTAACTTTCTCCCTCTTGACACACTGGACAGAGATGACATTCACTGTCACACTCTTAATGAGCATTTCCCATATGCAAGGTATGACTCTATCCTTTATCTCTCACTCAGGAAAAAGTATACTGGAATTTATATGACTAAGGGGATATTAATATATACATAACCTCAGTACTGCTGTAACTTTCTGAGGAACTAACTTACAAACTTCAGCACATTATTAGAATAAACTTCTGAAAATGTGCCTCATAACTGAAAATAACATGTCCCTATGTTTTGTGTGTCCTAAAACTGACCTACTAGATTGGACTGTGAAGCTCTGGACACTCTCAGCATATCATCTACAAATAAATAAAAAGTTTGTGCCCTAATTATGGATTCTCTACTAAAGGAATACATCTCTTGAAAGTTAAAACTACAAACTTAAATACGTAAAAAATAATAGGAAGGTAAATGGCTTTTACACTGACATCACAACTATCCACTGCTCATTTAAAAATATATATATATGTTTTTATTTTAATTCCAGTGTAGTTAACATACAGTGTTACATTAGTTTCAGGTGTACAATATAGTGATACAACAATTCCATACATCACCCAGTACTCATCCAGATAAGTGTACTCTTTAATCTTCATCACCTATTTTGCCCATCCCCCCACCCTTCTCCCCTCTGGTAACCACTAGATTGTTCTCTATAGTTAAGAATCTGTTTCTTGGTTTGTCTCTCTTTCTTTTTCCTTTGCTCAATTGTTTTCTTAAATTCCACATGAGTGAAATCACATGGTGTTTGTCTTTCTCTCACTGACTTATTTCACTTAGCATTACACTATCTAGCTCCATCCATGTCATAACAAATGGCAAGATTTCATTCTTTTTTATGTCTGAAGAATATTCCATTGTGTACACTATCTCTTCTTTATCCATTTATCCATCAATGGACACTTGGGCTGCTTCCATAATTTGGTTATTGTAAATAATGCTGCAATAAACATAGGAATGCATATATTCTTTTGAATTAGTGTTTTTTATTTTTTGGGTAAATACCCAGTAGTGCAATTATTGGATCATAGGGTAGTTCTATTTTTAACTTTTTGAGGAACATCCAGACTGTTTTCCACAGTGGCTACACCAGTTTTTACTCCCACCAGCAGCTCAAGAGGGTTCCCCTTTCTGCACATCCTTGCCAACACTTGTTTCTTGTGTTTTTAATTTTAGCCATTCTGACAGGTGTGAGGTGGTATCTCATTCTGGTTTTGATTTGCATTTCCCTGATGATGAGTGATGTTGAGCATCTTTTCATGTGTCTGTTAGCCATCTGTATGTCTTCTTCAGAAAAATGTCTATTCATGTCTTCTGCCCAGTTTTTAATTAGATTATTTGGGGTGGTTGGTGTTGATGTCTATAAGTTTTTAATATATTTTGGATACTAACCCTTTATTGCATATGCCATTTGCAAATACCTTCTCCCAATCAGTAGGTTGCCTTTTAGTTTGTGGATTGTTTCCATTGCTATGCAGAAGCTTTTATTTTGGATGTAGTCCCAATAGTGTATTTTTGCTTTTTTTTCCCCCTTGCTTCAAGAAATATATCTAGAAAAATGTTGTTATGGATGATGTCAGAGACATTACTACCCGTGTTCTCTTCTAGGATTTTTATGGTTTCAGGTCTCACATTTAGATCTTTAACCCATTTTGAGTTTATTTTTGTGTGTGATATAAGAAAGTGATCCAGTTTCATTCTTTTGCACGTTGCTATCCAGTTTTCCCCACATCACTTTTTTCAAGAGACTGTCTTTTTTTCCCATTGCATATTCTTGCCTCCTTTGTTGAAGATTAGTTGATCATATAATCATAGGTCTATGTCTGGGTTGTCTATTCTGTTCTATTGTTGTATGTGTCTTTTTTTTGTGCCAGTCCCATACTGTATTGATTGCTACAGCTTTGTAGTGTAATTGAAATCTGAAATTACGATACCTCCAGCTTTTTTTTTCTTTTTCAAGATTGCTTGCCTTTCGTGCTTCCATACAAATTTCAGGATTATTTGTTCTAGTTCTGTAAAAAATGCTATTGGTATTTTGATAGGGATTGCATTAAATCTGTAGATTGCTTTGGGTAATATGGACATTTTAACATTTGTTCTTCCAATCCATTAGCATGTGATATCTTTTCATTTCTTTGTGTCATCTTCAACTTCTTCATCAATGTCTTACACTTTTCTGAGTACAGGTCTTTCACCTCCTGGGTTAAGTTTATTCCTATGTATTTTATTATTTTTGGTGCAATTGCAAGTGGGATTGTTTTTTTAATTTCTGTTTTTGTTACTTCAGTATTAGTGTATAGAAATGCAACATATTTCTGTACATTGATATTGTATCCTGCGACCTTACTGAATTCATTTATCAATTCTAGTAGTTATTTGGTGGAGTTTTTAGGCTTTGTCATCTGCAAATAGTGAAAGTTTTCCTTCTTGCATACTGATTGGATGTCTTTTCTTCCTTTTTCTTGTCTGAATACCATGGCTAAGACTTCTTGTACTATGTTGAATAAAAGTGATGAGAGTGTACATCCCTGTCTTGTTCCTGACCTTAGCGGAAAATCTCTTGAGTTTTTATCATAAATGGATGTTGTACTTTGTCAAATGCTTTTTCTGCATTTGCTGAAATAATCATATGGTTTTTATCCTTTTTCTTGTCAATGTGATATATCATATTGATTGATTTGGGAATATTGAACCCCCCTTGCATCCTGAGAATAAATCCCACTTTATCATGGTGAATGATTTTTTTAATGTATTGTTGGATTCGGTATGCTAATATTTTGTTGAGCATTTTTGCATTTGTGTTCACCAGATATATTGGCCTACTGTAGATCGCCTTTTTGGGTGGTATCATTATTGCTTTTTCATATCAGGGTAATTCAAGCCTCATAGAATGAATTTGGAAGTTTTCCTTTCTCTTCTACTCTTTGGAATAGTTTGAGAATAGGTTTTAACTCCTCTTTAAATATTTGGTAGAATTTGCCTGTGAAGCCATTTGGTCCTGGACTTTTGTTTTTTGGAAGTTTTTTGATTACTGATTCAACTTCATTGCTGGTTATCAGCCTGTTCAAATTTTCTATTTCTTTCTGACTCAATTTTGGGAGGTTATAAATTTCTAGGAATGTATGTATTTCTTTTAGGTTGTCCATTTTGTTGGCATATAATTTTTCATATTACTCTCTTTAATCCTTTGCACTTTTTTGGTGTTGGTTGTTATTTCTCCTCCATCTCTGATTTTGTTTATTTGAGTCCTCTCTCTCTCTCTATCTCTTTTTTGATGAGTCTGGCTAAATGTTTATCAATTTTGTTGATCTTTTCAAAGAATCAGCTCCTGGTTTCATTGATCTGTTCTATTGTTTTTTTGTTTTTTGTTTGTTTAGTTTCTATTTATTTTGGCTCAAATCTTTATTATTTTTTTCCTTCTACTGGTTTTGGTTTGTTGTTCATTTTCTAGCTCCTTTACGTGTAAGGTTAGTTTGTTTACTTGTGGTTTTTGTTGCTTCTTGAGGTAGACCTGTATTATAATAAATTTCCCTCTTAGAACTGTTTTTGCTGCATCCCAAAGATTTTGAAGTGTTGTGTTTTCATTTTTATTTGTCTCAGTGTGTTTTTTTTAATTTCCTCTTGATTTCTTATTTGAGCCACCCATTGTTTAGTGGCATGCTATTTAATTTGTATTTGTATTTGTAGTCTTTCCAGATTTTTTTCTTGTCATTGATTTCTAGTTGCATAGCATTGTGGTCAGAGAAGATGCATGGATTGACTCTGATCTTTTCAATTTGTTGAAACTTGTCTCGCGGCTTCATATGTAATCTATTCTGGACAATGTTCCATGTACACTTGAAGAGAATGTGTATTCTGCTGTTTAGGATGGAATGTTCTGAATGTATCTGTTCAATCCATTTGGCTCAATGTGTCGTTCAAAAGCCACTGTTTCCTTGTTGATTTCTGTTTGGATGATCTTTCCATTGATGTATGTGGGGTGTTAAAGTCCCCTAATATCATTATATTACTATCAATCGATTACTACATGTTTTATTAACTTCTTTAAGTATCTGGGTGGTCCTATGTTGGGTGCATAAATATTTACAATTGTTATATCTTCTTGTTGGATTGTCCCCTTTATTATTATATAGTGTCCTTCTTTGTCTCTTTTTATAGTCTTTTATTAAAATCTATTTGTCTGATATAAGTATTGCTACCCCAGCTTTCTTTTTACATCCATTTGCATGATACATGCTTCTCCATCTCTTCGTTTTCAATCTGTATGTGTATTTAGGTCTAAAATGTGTCTCTTATAGGCAGCATATAGATGGGTCATGTTTTTTTTATCCATTCCACCACCCTATGTCTTTTGATTGGAGCATTTAGTCCATTTACTTTCAGAGTAATTACTGATAGGTATATATTTATTGCAATTTTGTTGCTTGTTTTATGGTTGTTTTAGTTTTTCTCTATTCCTTTATTCTCTTGCTCTCTTTTCTTAGGTTAGTTAGTTTTCTTTAATGATATACTTGGATTCCTTTCTCCTTTTTTGCTTATCTATTACTGGCTTTTGATTTTTGGTTACCATTTGGTTTGTTTATAATAATTTCAGTATATAACAGTCTGTATTAAATTGATGGTCACTTAAGTTTGAACCTATTCTTTACTCCTCTCCTCCCCACATTTAAGTGTATGGTGTCATACTTTACATTCTTTTATTTGTGAGTCCTTTGATTTTTACAGATATATTTATTCTTACTGCTTCTGTGCTTCCTATTTTCCTTACTCTTGCTTGTCATCTTTCCTTTCTCTCAAAGAGTAACATTTAATATTTCTTGTAGGGCTGGTTTAGTGGTCATGAACTCCTTTAGTATTTGTCTGAGAAACACTTTATCTTTCCTTCAGTTATGAATGATAGCCTTGCTGTATAGAGTATTACTGGTTTTAGATTTGTTTCCTTTTAGCACTTTGAATATATAATGCTACTCTTCTGGCCTGCAAATTTTCTGCTAAAAAATCAGCTGATAGGTTTATGGGGTTTCCTTTGTATGTAACTGTCTTCTTTTCTCTTATTGCTTTTAAAAATTCTCTCTTTATCACTACTTTTTGCTATATTAATTACTATGTGTCAGTGTGGACTTCCTTGGGTTGATTTTGTTAGGGTATCTCTGTACCTCCCAGATCTTGATTTCTGTTTCCTTCCCCAGATTCAGGAAATTTTCAGCTATTATTTCTTCAAATAAATGTTCTGCCCCATTTCCTTTATCCTTTACTTCTGTGATCCTTATAATGTGAATGTTATTTTGCTTCATGGTGGTGCTGATTTCCCGAAGTCTATTCTCATTTTGCATAATTTTTTCTCTCACCTACTCAGCTTGATTACTTTCCATTACTCTGTCCTCTAGGTCGCTGATTCATTCTTCTGCTTTGTCTAGTCTACTCTTTATTCCATCAAGAATATTTTTAATTTCAATTCTTGTGTTTATTATCTCTGCTTGTTTTTTAAATCTCATTTTTAAGGGTCTCACTGATGTCCTCTACTCTTTTCTCAATTCTAATAAGTATCTTTATGACCATTGCTTTAAACGCTCTATCAGACACGTTAATTATCTCCATTTCCCTTAGGTCTCTTGATGTGATCGAGTCCTTTTCTTTCATTTGGGACATATTCTTCTGTCTCCTCATTTTGCCTAACTCTCTGCATCTGTTTCTCTGTGTTAAGAAAGGCAACTATGTCTCTTGCACTTGAAAGTAATGGTCTTATGAAGAAGGGACACTTTAGGTTTCAAGGTGGGCTAGGCATGTACAATCTTTGTTTTATTTTGTCCAGCATCTCTCTGTCTTTAGAACAAGAGATGAGTCTTTACCATAGCAATTCAGTCCAGCATATTAACTAGTTGTCTAAAGTTACATGACAGAAATCTGTAAGTTTTTATCTTAGGCCTGAATGATCATCTTAATTTTATTTTTTATCCAAGGAGTTAGAATTTTTATTCCTGTTACTGCTAACGTAAATAGAGGTTCTCCCTTCTTCCCTGGACTTATACTTAGATTTGACTTTTACAAGATGGTTGAAAAGAGGAGTGGATAACCCTTCCATACAGTCCTGCCTCAGTCTTGGTACTGCAGGGCCTATCCAAGAGAGGAACGAGGGCACACAAAGCTGGCTAGCACCACTACCCCACCTCACTGTGCTGTACTTCAAAGGATCCACTCCTCTGCACAGGCCCACCTCAGCCCTGGCACTGCAGGGCCCCTCCCACAGAGGACCAGATGCACGCAAAGCTTGTTAGCATCACAGCTCCAGTGCACCACTCTGTGCTGTTCTTTGACTGATCCACACTCTCCAATATGCTCTTGGCCAGAGCCCAAACAGGGTGGTGCTACAGGCATGACAGTGTGCAAGCAGCCCTACAATGTCCAGCACCACTCCAAAGTGATTCTTGCCCCAGAAAGAGGGAAAGATAACTACACATGGCAGTGAGATGGAGACCCCAGCAGTGGGCTGGAGGCAGACAACTAGTCTGCCTGAAGGCCCTGCCTACCAACAAAAGCTTCTCAGGGTACAACGTAGGGAAAGTACTCTGCAGTTTGGTGCTTCTGAATCTCTGGTAAATGTTTAGTATGATTCAACTCAAGCCCAGACTTGCCCACTAACACCACAGTGACAAAACGCTGTCCACAGCAGGCAAAGAGAGCCATTACAGGTGACTAGACTGAAGGGAAAGAGGATCTACCATAAGAGCAGGGCACATGCAATTCACATAGGAGACACCCCTCAAGCTTAACATTCTGGTGAATTGTAGCTGTGATGCTAACAAGCTTTGCGTGCATCTGGTCCTCTGTGGGAGGGGCCCTGCAGTGCCAGGGCTGAGGTGGGCCTGTGCAGAGGAGTGGATCCTTGAAGTACAGCACAGTGGGGTGGGGCAGTGGTGCTAGCCAGCTTTGTGTGCCCTCATTCCTCTCTTGGATAGGCCCTGCAGTACCAAGACTGAGGCAGGACTGTATGGAAGGGTTATCCACTCCTCTTTTCAACCATCTTGTAAAAGTTAAATCTAAGTATAAGTCCAGGGAAGAAGGGAGAACCTCTATTTACGTTAACAGTAACAGGAATAAAAATTCTAACTCCTTGGATAAAAAATAAAATTAAGATGATCATTCAGGCCTAAGATAAAAACTTACAGATTTCTGTCATGTAACTTTAGACAACTAGTTAATATGATGGACTGAATTGCTATGGTAAAGACTCATCTCTTGTTCTAAAGACAGAGAGATGCTGGACAAAATAAAACAAAGATTGTACATGCTTAGTCCAGCTTGAAAGTAAGTAAAGGAAATCCCCCAGACTTTAGAAATGAAAACGAAACTCAAGCCCAGAGAAGGGAGCATAAACTGAAGCTAAATACCTCCTGGAAATATCAGAAACAGATATGGACATTAGGGGTATAAGGCCTTGGATTCAGGGTCAGACCATAGAACCACAGATCTATGTAAAGTGTAGAGCTAGAACTGAGATCCAAGCAAAAATATAGAAGCTTCAGTGGTGTGTGAAGCCTAAAAATCAATGAAAAGGGGATGAGAAAACTGTGCTCATTGGTCCAGGAAAGCAGCCAGGAAATTCACACTCTGTCAAGGGCCATGCCATGAATGAAAAAAGATACTCAAGAGAAGTCAGAACTCCAAACTTGTACCAATCATGGGTGTGGACTCTAAATTTACACAACCCACATGTGGTACAAACCTCCAAGCTAAGAAATTAACAGGAAAACTGCTTCCAAACCAATGAAACTTGTAAGGCCTTGGCAGAGGCAAACTTGGAACCACTCTGAAGGAATGCCTTCACAGCACTCAACACCCAGGACTCCCACAAAAAAAACAATCCCTGTTGTAGATAGAAACACAGTAATGAAATTACAAACCTCACAAGAAAATTAACCACCATGAGTATGCTCCCACTGACACAAATGGGGAAAAAATTGTATCCCAAGAAATGGAGTTAATAGGACAATTTAAAGGAGACAAAATGGGTTCATTGAAAATTGTCTAAGAAAAATCGAGAGTAAAGAACAACTATGTGGCAAGAATACGGTATTGATGGTTAATTTATGGTCTTTATAAAATCAGTAGCCCATCAAGGGATTGGGGTGGTAGAGTAGATAAAGAAATTAAAAATGAAATTTTTACCCTTGAGAAATTCTTAGAAAATCCCAGTACAGGAGGAGATTATGATGTGTGGCCAACTCTTAACTATAGGAAACAAACTGAGGGTTGCTGGAGGGGAGGTTGGTGGGAGAATGGGATAACTGAGTGATGGGCATTAAGGAGGGCACATGATGTAATGAGCACTGGGTGTTATATGCAGTGGATAAATAACTGAACTCTACATCAGAAACTAATGATACACTAGATGTTGACTAACTGAATTTAAATAAAAAATAAGTCAAAAAAAAGATGTGTGGCCAAAATTAGATTTTATCTTTTCACGGTTACCTGCAATTCTCTCACATTAGGTTAACCAGTCTCAGGTTCTTTTAAAGCTATCTCTGAGCAATTGTATGGGTTTGAAATGCAAAACAGAAACTCTCTGGGCGAGATTAAACTTATGCATAGACCCTTCAATGATTAGGGTGATGACTTTCGCTTTGAAAAAAAAAACATAGCTCATAAAACATGTATACAACTTACATTATATTTAATTTATTTTGTGTATTGTCCTTTATCTGTTCCCCCCCAGCTGTATATTTCCTAAGGACATTGATTTTTTTAACTTTTAACACTTTTATTGAGCTGTAATTTACATAATAATTTACCCATGTAAGGGTACCATTCAATGGGTTTTAGTAAATGTACATTTCTGTAGCCCTCGCTACAATGTAGCTTTAAACATTTCCAGTCCTGACCCCAGCCATAAGTAACTACTGATCTACTTTCTGTATCTATAGTCATGTGTTTTCTAGAAAATTCACATAAAAGGAATCATACAATTTGTAGTCTTTTGTATATGGCTTCATTCACTCAGCATAATGGCTTTGATGTTTATTCATGTAGCATGTATCAGTAACCATCCACATGTTGGTGGAAATTTTAGTTATTTTGGGCTGTTACAAATAATGCTGATACAGGGAGGCAGTTCAAGATGGTGATGTAGGAAGGGACTGAACTCACCACTGGGACACCAAATCTATAGCTACATATGAAACAATTTCCTCTGTAAAAGACCTGAAAACTGCCTGAGAAATTTCTTCACATTGGACAAACAAGAAAAAGGCCACATGGTAGCAGGTAGGACAGGCTAAGACACAGTCTCACCATAAACCTCACCACTGGTGGAGCAACTTACAATCAGGGGAGAACTCACAAACCTGGAGCTTCTCTCTGAGGAGCAAAGGGTTCATACACCACATTGGTTACCACCAGTTTTTTAATACCTGCAACTAAGAGATGAGCCTTCAAATATCTAGCTTTGAAAATCTTTGGGGCTCATGTCCCCAAGACCCAAAGGGCTGTTGTGGACTGAGAAACATCTGTTAAAAGGCTCATGAATGCACTCACTCATCCCAGGGCCCAGCACTGAAACAGTTATTTACAAAGCACTCAAACTTATGTGAAAGAGGTTAATTTGTTAATCTTAAAGCACAAGCTGGAGGGTCAGGGGACTCTCAGGATACTCTCCAAGGATGGAGGCTAGTGGACACTGTTTTTACATTCTCCTTCTGCCCTGCTAAGTCTGTCAGGAACCATCTGTTTTTTCTTCTTCTTTTCTCAGTGAGATCCATCTTTGGGATCTCCCTCTGCTGTGCTCCAGAGCACCAGTATCTCCCAGACGAGAGCTTTTACACACATCTTGCACTCTGGTTTTTGTGTCTGCTGCCCTGGTTTTTTTTAGCTGACACCCAGGGGGCGCCCCTTTATCTCTTGGTTCCAGAGGCCAAGGGCTTTATGTTCCTGGGCCGCATGAGACTATAAAAATAAGAGAAACTGTTCTTCACAGACTACTACCCCAGGGAACTGCACAGACAGCAAACTGAAACAGACCCTCAGTCTGTCTGTGAAAGAGGCCTATTTGCTCATCCTGGAACTAAAGCCTGAGAAGCAATCTTTAGGTTTGGCACATATCTAGGGGCCTATCTAGGTATTCTCAAGGAACATAGGCTAGGGGATACCATATTTGCACTCTGCCTTGCTCCATCTCACTGGTATCTCCCAGAAAGAAGTTTATATTCTTGCTTGGAGCCTCAATTTTTGTGACTGTCACTAGGGGATACCTCCAATTCACCTGGTCTGCAGGCCAGCAGGGCTTATACTTGCAGCCACACAGGACTGTATGTATTTGCATACTTCAAGAGCTGCTGCCTAAGGATATGGCTACCAATCAGCCTGAATCTAGGGTCTGACTGAAACACTCCCCTGTGAGACACTGATGGGTCTTTACACCCCCTCAACTACTGGGAGATATTAAAAATATAATAGGGTTATTTGGACAATGACAAAGGTTTGGGAGACAACAAACAGCTGGGACAGTTGAACAAGGATCATGTCCTACACAAGGCCACTACTTCAAAACTAGGGGAGGTGATTGTTTCATCTAGTGTACAGAAACCAACACAGAAGATCAAGTAAAAAGAAACAGAGGAAAATGTTCCAAACAAAAGAACAAGGTAAAACCTCAGAAAAAAAATAATGCAAGTTGGTACAGCCACTCTGGAAAACAGTGTGGAGGTCCCTTAAAAAATTAAAAATTGAGCTACCCTATGACCCAGCCATTGCACTACTGGGTATTTACCCCAAAGATACAGACATAGTGAAGAGAAGGGCCATATGCACCCCAATGTTCATAGCAGCAATGTCCACAATAACTAAATCGTGGAAGGAACCGAGATGCCCTTCAACAGATGACTGGATTAAGAAAATGTGGTCCATATATACAATGGAATATTACTCAGCTATCAGAAAGAACGAGTTCTCAACATTTGCTGCAACATGGATGGCACTGGAGGAGATAATGCTAAGTGAAATAAGTCAAGCAGAGAAAGACAATTATCATATGATTTCTCTCATCTATGGAACATAAGAACTAGGAAGATCGGTAGGGGAAGAAAGGGATAAAGAAAGGGGGATAATCAGAAGGGGGAATGAAGCATGAGAGACTATGGACCGTGGGAAACAAACTGAGGGCTTCAGAGGGGAGGGGGGGGGGGGATTGGGATTGACTGGTGATGGGTAGTAAGGAGGGCACGTATTGCATGGTGCACTGGGTGTTATACGCAACTAATGAATCATCGAACTTTAAAAAAAATAAAAATAAAAAAAATAATGAAACGGAATTAAGTAATTTACCTGATTAAGAGTTCAAAGGGATAGCCATAGACATGCCCACCAAACTCAGGACAAGAATAGATGAACACAATGAGAACTTCAACAAAAAGATGGAAACTATAAGAAAGTAACAAACAAAAGTCACAGAGCTGAAGTATACAATAATTACACCGAAAAATACAATACAGGGGTTTAACATCAGATTAGATGAAACAGAAGAAAGAATCACTGAACTTGAACACAAGACTAGAATTCACCCAATCAGATCAGCAAAAAATTTTTAAAAAGTGAAAAAAAGCGAAGATCGCTTTTGGGACTTAGGGGACAATATCAAGTGGACTAACATTTATGTTACAGGAATTCCAGAAGAAGACAGACAGAAAAGGCCAGAAAACTTATTTGGAGAAATAATGGTTGAAAATTTTCCTAATCTGGGGAAAGAAATAAGCTTCCAGATCCAGGAAACCAAAAGTATCCAACTAAGTGAAACCTAAAGATACACACACCAAGACACATAATTAAAATATCAAGTTTTAGCCAAGGTGACACAGGCAAAAGCACCCCAGAACACTCCAGACCCACACCACTTTGGCTTCAGATAGCTTGCTAGGGCACCCCACATGCAGAGTGCTTTGGAAACTCTTGCCTGATGTCTGCTTTAGGTCCAGCCACCCTGCCAAATTTTCCCTTGTGTGGAGTGCCCCAGGAACCCCAAGTGTATTCCTGCATTGGTTTCAGCCACTCCACTAGGGCAACCCCGTGTGAAATGCCCTCGAACACTCCTGTCCCTGCCAGCTTGTTTTCCAGTCACCCAGGCAGAGAACACATTGTGCTAAACACCTTGGGACACCCCAGCTTGTACCCAATTCAACTTCAGCTGTTCCACCAGTGTGGGAGTCCTGGGGCACCCTGGCTTATACCCATTAAGCTTTAGCCATTATGCCAAGGCAAATATTGTGTGGAGAGCCCAGGGACCACACCAGACCATGCCCATTCTAGCTTTAGCCATCCTATCAGGATGCCCCCTGCAGAGAGCACCACAACGCCTCCCAACATATACTCCACCTTGGCTTTAGCCACCCCTTCAGGGCACCCTCTATACAGAAAGTCCAGCTACACCCCAGTTACATCCACTTCAGCTTCAAGTATCCTACCCGTGTGTCATCTGTGGGTAGAGCTCAGGGTACCTTAGCTTGCACCCACTTTAGGTTCAGCTGTCTTGCCAGGGCACCCTCTGTGGGAGGAGCTCAGGGACCTTCCAACCTGCACACTATGTCAGCTCCTCCCACCCTGCCAAGGAACCCCCTGAACAGATAACCTGGGACATACCAGTTTGCACCCATTTCAGCTTTGGCTGTCTTAATAGGGTGCCCTCAGTGCATAGAACCCCAGATACTCCAGCCTGCATCTACTTCAACTTTACCTGTTCTTACAGGGCAGCTGTTACATGCAAAACCTCAGGATCCCCATCCCATGTCAGCCACAGCTCTAGCCAGCCAGCAAAGACCCCAAGTGCACACAATCCATATAAGAGACAACTGTACACAAGACCATTCTTTCCAGTTTAGGAGAAGTTGCTGTTTTTCCTAATCCACAGAAACAAACACAGAAAATCAAGGGAAACAGAGGAATATGATCCAAAAAAAAGAACAAGATAAAACGTCCCCCCCCAAAAAACCTAAATGAAATGTAGGTAGGCGATATGCCTGATAAAGTATTTAAAGTAATTATTGTAAAGATATTCACTGGGCTGGAGATAAGAGTGGAAGAACTCAGTGAGGCCTTCAATAAAGAGATAGAAAATATAAAAAAAGAACCAATCAGAGTCGAAGAATACAATAACTGAAATTTTAAAAAACACACTACATAGAGGGAATCAACAGTAGATTAGTGGATACAGAAGAATATATCAGTGATCTGGAAGACAGGTTAATAGCACCCAAGCTGAACAGCAAAAAGAAAACTGAATTTTTAAAATGAGGATAGTTTAAGGGATTTCTTAGCCAACATCAAGTGAACAAACAATTGCATTATAGGGGCCCCAAAAGAAGAAGAGAGAGAGTGGTAGAAAATGTATTTGAATAAATCATAGCTGAAAACTTCCCTAACCTAGGAAGGGAAATAGACACACAAGTCCAAGAAGCACAGAGAGTTCCAAAGAAGATGAGCCCACAGAGGTCAACACCAAGACACAATAATTAAAGTGTCAAAGGTTAAAGATAAAAAGAAAATCTTAAAAGTAGCAAGAGAGAAATAAAAAGTTACCTACAAGGGAAAACCTATAAGGCTATCAACTGATTTTTCAGCAGAAATTTTGCAGGCCAGAAGAAAATGTCATGGTATATTCAGTGCTCAAAGGCTGGGGAGGGGGGAACCAACTACGACCAAGAATACTCTACCTAGCAAGTTTATCATTCAGATTTGAAGGAGCAATAGTTTCCGACAAAAGAAAAAGAAGTTTACTACCACTAAGCCAGGCTTATAAGAAATGTTAAATATGATAAGGGAGATAGATGGCAGAGGAGTAGGAGGACCCTAGGTTCATCTCATCCCACAAATACAACTAAGTAACTATCAAAACTTTCAAAACATCCAAGAACTCAACCTGAAGACAGACAGAACAAATTCCACAGCTAAAGGGAGAGAAGAAGTGACATTGAAGAAGGTAAGAAGTATGGAGATATGGCTTAGGGGAGAAAAGGATTGCTGGTGCTGTGGAGGGGAGGGACCTGTTATCGTGGAGAAAGGCAAGAGAGAGAGAGGAGCACACAGAGGAGTGCATCAGAACATTTCCCCAAAGCTATTAGCTTGGAAAATGAGAGGGGCTGAATTTTGTAAATTCTTACAATCTGTGGGGCTTAAAGATTGGAGTTTTAAGGGTTGGTGGGCTTGGCTGGAATAGAGCCTGGATGACACTGGACTGCTCCTGGAGAGAAGGCAGGGAAACAGTCCAGGGGCAGATGGCATGGAAACAGCAATTTAAAGAATGCCTAGGACATACGTAGGGAGATTATTTGCTTTTCTTGGACAGTGTCCCTGTGAGGCAGTGTTCACGGAGACATCTCTCCAGGGACAGAGGAGCTGGCTGGCACCATTTTTCTCCCCAACCCCTCAGCATAAACATAGAGCCACCTGCAGAAATCAGCTCAACCCCAACGCTAGCTGCCTAACTTCCTTACACCAAGTCCCACACCCCTATGCTCTGGCAGGACTGCCCTTCTCAGTCAAGCTTGTCTCAGTCCCAGCATGGCAGGTTTCTCCCCCAGAAGACCTATGCAGGTCCCTGACCACACCATGTCCCTAAAGCCTAAAGTTTTACAATTTAGCAGGCTTGGGTGGGAAAAAGCCTGGAGAACACTGCACTGCTCCTGGAGAGAAAACAGACAAACAACCTGGAGGTAGATGGTATGGAAACAGCAATCTGAAAAACACACCTCAGACACATGTTGGGGGAGGTTATTCACTCTTCTCAGAGTGCTTCCCTGAGAGCCAGCATTCATGGAGATGCCTCTCCAGGGACAAAGGAGCTGGCTGGCACCATTTCCTTCCCCAAGCCTCAGCATAAACATAGAGCCACTTGCTGGAAGTAACACTGTGCCCACACTGGGTACATAACCTGCTTACACCAAGTTCCACACCCTTGTGCTTTGGCAGGACTGCCCTCCTTGGTCAAGCTTACTTCCATCCCAATGCATCAGTACCCTTCCCCAGAGAACCAGCAGAAACCCCTGCCCACACCACGTATACTAACCAGAGAGTTCTGCAGAGCTTCAATTCTAGTGAAAGTAGCATCAAGTCCCATTTAAAAAGCAGACCAGTGCACACCTAGTTAAAACTTGCCACATTTTGGCCAAGGACCAAACACTGCCCACTGTGAGCAAGGAGAGCCTCTGTAGATGACTGGCCTGAAGGATAGAGAAGCCAAAACACAATAAAAGAGCACACACAATATACACAAGAGACACTCCCCAAAGTGCCAGGCCTTGGACATCTATATGACCTCTTCTTCATAAAGCCATTACTCTCAGGAGCAAGAAACATAACTGACTTTCTAACACAGAGAAGGCCCAGACTTAGACAATATGCCACGATGGAAGAATTCATCCCAAATGAAAGAATAAGATAAGGTTATGGCTAGAGCTCTAAGCAAAAGAGATACAAGTAAAATGCCTGATGGAAAATTTAAAGCAACAATCACAAGGATACTAGCTGCATTTGAGAAAAGAATGGGAGATTTCAGGGAGACCCTTCCTCATGGATAAAAGAGTTAAAAAAGAGTCAGAAATAAAAAATGCGATAATGAAATTGGAAACAGGCTTGATGCAATGAACACAAGTCTGGAAGAAGCAGAGGAATGAATAAGTGATACAGACAACAAAATAATGGATCTGAACAAAAGAGAGAAAGAATTATGGAACACAAGAATAGACTTAGGGAACTCAGTGACTCCATCAAACATAATAAGATTCATATTATAGGAGTCCCAGAAGAAGAGCAAGAAAAGGGGATGGAAATTTTATTTGAGGAAATAATAGCTGAAAATTTCCCTAATCTGGAGAAGGAAACAGACATCCAGATTCAGGAGGCACAGACAACTCCCAACAAAATCAACAAAAGCAGACCAACACCAAGACATATTGGAATTTAATTTATGAAATATAGTAATTAAGAAAAATTCTTAAAAGCAGCAAGACAAAAGAAATCCTTAACTTACAGGGGAAGAACGACAAGGCAAGCTGGAGATTTCTCAACAGACACGTGGCAAACATGAAGAAAGTGGCATGATATATTCAAATTGTTGAATGAGAAATATCTGTAGCCAAGAGTACTCAATCCAGGAAGGCTATCATTTAGAATGGAAGGAGAGATAAAACGTTTCCCAGACAAACAAAAACTAAAGGAGTTTGTGAACCCTAAACCATCTCTGCAAGAAATATTAAAGGGGAAACTTTTGGGGGAAAGTTAAGACCAAAAGTGACAAAGGTAAGAAAGGAACAGAGAAAATCTCCAGCAACAATAACAAAACAAGTAATAAAATGGCATTAAATACGTATCTATCAATAATTAAATGTAAATGGATTAAACGCTCCAGTCAAAAGACATAGGGTGTCAGAATGGATAAAACAAAACAAAACAAAAACAAGACCCATCCATATGCTGCCTAAAAGAGACTCACTTTAGACCTAAAGACATTTGCAGATTGAAAGACTGAAAGTGAAGGTATGGAAAAACATTTATCATGTAAATGGATGTCAAAAAAAGGTGGAGTAGCAATACTTACATTGGAAGAACTAAACTTTAAGCCAAAGACTATAAGAAGACAGAAAGAAGGGCACTACATAATAATAAAGGGGGAAATCCAACAGGAAGATCTAACAATTGTAAATATTTTGCACCCAACATAGAATCACCCAAATATTAAAACAATAACAAACATAACAGAACTCATTGATAATAATACAATAACAGTCGGTGACTTTAACACCCCCACTTACATCAATGGACAGATCATCTAAGCAGAATATAAACAAGGAAACAATGGCAGTGAATGATACACTGGACCAGATGGACTTAACAGATATATTCACAACATTCCATTCTAAAACAGCAGAATACACATTCTTTCTGAGTACACATGAAACATTCTCCAGAATAGATCACATACTAGGTCACAAATCAGGCCTCAAAAAGGACAAAGAGATTGAGATTGTACCATGCATATTTTCTAACCATAATGCATGAAACTTGAAGTTAACCACAAGAAAAAATTTGGAAAGACCTCAAATACATGGAGGTTAAACAACATGCTACTAAAGAATGAATGGGTCAACCAGGAAATCCTCAACAAAATTAAAAAAAAAAACCATGGAAACAAATAAAAATGAAAACACAATGGTCCTAAAACTTTGGTATGCAGCAAAAGCAGTCCTAAGAGGGAAGTATATAGCAATACAGGCTTACCTTAAGAAGCAAGAAAAATCTCAAATAAGCAAACTAATCCTACACCTAGAAGAGCTAGAAAAAGAATAACAAGTGAAGCCTAAAGCCAGCAGGAGGAAAGAAATAATAAAGATTAGAGTAGAAATAAATGATATAGAAACTAAAAAATACAATAGATCAATGAAACCAGGAGCTGGTTCATTGAAAAAAATTAATAAAATTGATAAAGCCCTACCCAGGCTTATCAAAAAGAAGAAAGACCCAAGTAAATAAAAGCACAAATGAGAGAAGAGAAGTAACAACACACACCACAGAAATACAAAAAAAAATATATAAGAGAATATTATGAATGCCAACAAATTTGACAGCGTGGAAGAAATGGATACATTCCTAGAAACATATAAACCCCCAAACTGAAACAGCAAGAAATAGAAAACTTGAGCACACAGACAACCAGCAAAGAAATTGAATCAATAATAAAAAATCTCCCAGGAAACAAAAGGCAAGGATTAGATGGCTTCACAGGCAAATTCTACCAACCACTTAAAGAAGAGTTAATACCTATTCTTCTAAAGCTATTCCAAAGAATAGAAAAAGAAGGAAAACTTACAAATTCACTCTATGAGGCCAGCATTTCCTTGATACCAAAACCAGATAAAGACTCCACTAAAAAAGTGAACTATAAGCCAATATCTCTGATGAACATGGATGTAAAATTTCTCAATAGAATACTAACAAACTGAATTCAGTAGTACATTAAAAGAATCATTCACAATCAAGTACAATTTATTCCTGGGCTGCAAGAGTGGTTCAAAATTCACAAACCAATCAATGTGATGCACCACATTAATAAAAGAAAGGATAAGAACCATATGATCCTTTCAATAGATGCAGAAGAGGCATTTGACAAAGTACAACATCCATTCACGATAAAAACTCAGCAAGTTAGAGTTAGAGGGAACATACCTCAATTTAATAAAGGCCATATATGAAAAACTAACAGCTAATATTATCCTCAACCAGGAAAAACTCAGAGATTTTCCCCTATAGTCAGGAACAAAACAGGGATGTCCACTCTTACCAGTTATTTAACATAGTACTTGAAGTACTACCCACATCAGTCAGACAAATAAAAGAACTAAAAGTCATCCAAATCAGCAAGGAAGAAGTAAAACATTCACTATTTGCAGATGACATGATATTCTATATAAAAAACCTGAAAGACTCTACAAAAAAAAATTGCTGTAGCTGATACACGAATTCAGTAAAGTCACAGGATACAAAATCAATGTGCAGAAATCTGTTGCATTTCTATACACAATGATGAAGCAGCAGAAAGAGAAATCAAGGAATCTATCCCATTTACAGTTGCACCAAAAACATAAGATATCTAGGAATAGACCTAACCAGAGATAAAAGGCCAGTACTCGGAAAACTACAAAACACTGATGAAAGAAATTGAAGAGGACACAAAGAAATAGAAACACATTCTATGCTCATGAATCGGAAGAACAAATATTGTTAAAATGTCCATATTTCCTGAGGCAATCTGCACATTAAAGCAATCCTATCAAAATACCACCAGCATTTTTCCCAGTGCTAGAACATACAATCCTAAAATTCTTGTGGAACCACAGGAGATGCTAAATAACAACAACAACAACAACAACAACAACAACAAAACCTTGGAAAAGCCAAGCTAGAAGTATCACAATTCTGTACTTCATGTTATATTACAAAGCTGTAGGGATCAAAATAGTATGATACTGGCACCATAATAGACACATAGATCAATGGCACAGAACAGAAAATTCAGAAATGAACCCACAACTACATGGTCAAATCTGTGAAAAAGCAAGAAGGAATATCCAATGGAAAGAAACAGTCTCTTCAATAATTAGTGTTGGGAAACTGGACAACTTTCCTTACAGCATACATAAAAATAAATTCAAAATGGAGTAAAGACCTAAATGTGAGGCCATTAAAATCCTAGAGGAAAACACAAGCAGTAACCACTTTGATATTAGCTGTAACAACGTCTTACAAGATATGACTCTTGAGGCAAGAAAAAGAAAATAAAAAATAAACTATTAGGACTTCATCAAAATAGTAAACTTCTGCACAGTGAAGGAAACAATCAACAAAACTAAAAAGCATGAGAGAAGATGGAAACTATGGAGTGAGAGAAGATATTTGCAAATGACATAACTGATAAAGGGTCAGTATCCAAAGTATATAAAGAATTTATAGAAGTCAACACTGAAAAAACAAATAATCAAATTTAAAATGGGTAAAGTTATGAAGTTATCTTTTTCCAAAGAAGACATCCAGATGGCCAACAGACACATGAAAAGATGCTCAATATCACTCATCATCAGGGAAATACAAATCAAAACTCAAATGAGATATCACCCCACACCAATCAGAATGGCTAAAATTAACACAAGAAACAACAGCTGTTGGCAAGGATATGGAGAAAGGGGAACCATCTAGCATTGTTAGTGGGAATGCAAACTGATGGAGCCACTCTAAAACAGTATGGAGGTTCCTTAAAAAGTTAAAAATAGAACTACCCTATGATCCAGCAATTTCACTACTGGGTATTTACTCAAAAAATACAAAAATACTAATTCAAAGGGATCCATGCACCCTGATGTTTATAGCAGCAATCTATAATAGCCAAATTATGGAACCTACCCAAATGTCCACTGACCAATGAATGGATAAAGAAGAGTTGGGGTGTGTGTGTGTGTGTGTGTGTGTGTGTGTGTGTGTGTGTTTTGTATACACACACACTGGAATATTACTCAGCCATAAAAAGGAATTAAATCTTTTCATTTGCAATGATGTGGATGGAGGTAGAGAGTATAATGTTAAACAAAATAAATGAGTCAGATAAAGGCACATATCATGTGAATTCACTCATATATGGAATCTAAGAAACAAAACAAATGATCAAAGGGAAAAAAGGAGAGAGAGACAAACCAAGAAACAGACACTTAACTATAGTGAACAAACTGATGGTTACTAGAGGGGAGTAGGGTGGTATATTGGGTTAAATCGTAGATAGGGATTAAGGAGGGCACTTGTGATGAGCACAGGGTGTTGCATGTAAGTGTTGAACTACTAAATTGTACACCTGAAACTAATATTACACTGTACATTAACTAATTGGAATTTAAATAAAAACTTTTTTAAAAAGAAATGTTAAAGGTATTCCTTTAAGTGAAAAAAATGGATGTAATTAGACATAAGAAAGTTATGAATAAAAAGATGTAAAAGATGAAAACATCTACATAAAACATGAGAAGTTAATTTTTTTATTTTCTTTTTCTTTTTTTAAGAATGATTGAACCTGGGGCGCCTGGGTGGCACAGCGGTTAAAGCATCTGCCTTCGGCTCAGGGCGTGATCCCAGCATTCTGGGATCGAGCCCCACATCAGGCTCTTCTGCTATGAGCCTGCTTCTTCCTCTCCCACTCCCCCTGCTTGTGTTCCCTCTCTCGCTGGCTGTCTCTATCTCTGTCGAATAAATAAATAAAATCTTTAAAAAAAAAAAGAATGATTGAACCTAAATAACCACAAATTAATATAGACTACTATTTACTTAGTAGTTTATAAACAAACTTTTATACATGTAATAAGGATGGTAATATTCGGGAAGCTCAGATAAGTGTTTACAAAAGTACTTGGTGAATTCAA
This sequence comes from Ailuropoda melanoleuca, assembly GCF_002007445.2. Taxonomy (NCBI): domain Eukaryota; kingdom Metazoa; phylum Chordata; class Mammalia; order Carnivora; family Ursidae; genus Ailuropoda; species Ailuropoda melanoleuca. Next base: position 73,023,941 of record NC_048238.1, read on the forward strand.
AAGTCCTATCCAAAAAACCAAAAACAAAAACAAAAAAAACCCTACATAAAAAAACAAAACAAAACAAAACAAAAAAACCCACAAAAATCCCATCCAAATTTAGCATGGGGGTGTTTTCCTTCTGAGGCTTGGTCTTCAAGAAGCTAAATTTGAAGCATATTCTGATGTGGATAATGGGATAGATAAGTGTTAATTTTGGCTCTGCCAATTTCCTGTCCTTTTTAAATTTATGAAGCTCCTATGTGGTAATAGCCTTCTCTTATCAATTCTCTATATTTTCTGGATTCTAAAGTAGGTGTGATTTATTCAAGCAGGCGCTGTGTTCTCTAAATCACAAAGTACTATTTACTTACGATGTTATGTATGAACCACGTGGTTACCACAAATCCAAAGCCTATGACAGATACATAAAATTAGGAAAAAAGGAAAGCCAAACATAAAACTATGAAAACCTATCAATCACAAAGAAAGAGAGCAAAAGAATAAGAAAGGAACAGAGAAGAACTTCAAAAACAACTAGAAAACCAATAGCAAAATGACAATAAGTACAGAATTATCAATAATTATTTTAAATGTAAATGGCTTAAATGCTCCAATCAAAGACAAAGGATGACAGAATGGATTTAAGAAAAAGACAAGGGCCATCTATATGTTGCATAAATGAGACTCACCTCATATCTGAAGACCCATACAGACTGAAAGTGAAGGTATGGAAAGGCATTTACCATGCAAACATAGACAAACAAAAAAGCTGGGTTAACAGTAATTACAACAGACAATAAGGACTTTGAAACGAAATCTGTGCCAAGAAGCAAAGAAGGGCATTACATAATGATAAAGGGATCAATCCAACAAGGGGGTATAACAATTGTAAATAACTACACATGCAATAGTTGGACACCCAGACACATAAAGCACATATTGTATGGAACCACAAAAGACTGAATAGCCAAAGCAATATTGAGAGAGAAAAACAAACCTGAAGGTATCACTATTCCAGATTTCAAGATATACTACAAAGCTGCAGTAATAAAAACAGTGTGGTATTGGCACAAGAATAGACAGATAGCTCAAAAGAACAGAATAGAGAGCCCAGAAATAGACCCACAATTATATGGTCAATAAATCTATGACAAAGGAGGTAAAAATATACAATGGGGAAAAAATAGTCTCTTCAATAAGTGGTGCTAGGAAATCTGGTCAGCTACACGCAAAAGAATGAAACTGGACCACCTTTTAACACCATACATAAAAGTAAACTCAAAATGGATTAAGGACCTGAATGTGAGGCTTGAAACCATAAAAATTCTAGAAAGGAATACAGGCAGTAACTTGTTTCGCATTGGCCATAGCAACGTTTTTTCTAGATATGTCTCCTAAGGCAAGGGAAAAAAAGGAAATATAAATGTCATCAGAATAAAAAGCAAAGAAAGTCAAAACAAAAAGGCAACCTACTGAACGGGAGAAGATATTTGTAAATGATATATTCAATAAGAGGTTAATATCCAAAATGTATAAATAACTTATATGATAACACCAAATCATCATCATAATCATCATCATTATCATCATCATTTTCATCATCCTCATCTGATCAAAAAGTGTGCAGAGGACCTGAATAGACTTTTTTTTTTCCAAAGAAGACATCCAGATGGCCAAAAGACACATAAAAAGATGCTCAACATCACTAATCATCAGGGAAATGCAAATCAAAGCCACAATGAGATACCACCTTACACCTGTTAAAATGGCTAAAATAAAACAGACAAGAAATAAATGTTGGCACGGATGTGGAAAAGGGGAACCTGTGCACTGTTGGTGGGAATGTAAATTGGTGCAGCCACTATGAAAAATAGTATGATGATTCCTCAAGAAATGAAAAATAGCACTACTATATAATTCAGCTATTCCAATTCTGAATATTTAAAAAAAATTACCTCAAAAATGGGGCGCCTGGGTGGCACAGTGGTTAAGCATCTGCCTTTGGCTCAGGGCGTGATCCCGGCGTTACGGGATCGAGCCCCACATCAGGCTCCTCCGCTATGAGCCTGCTTCTTCCTCTCCCACTCCCCCTGCTTGTGTTCCCTCTCTCGCTGGCTGTCTCTATCACTGTCGAATAAACTAATAAAATCTTTAAAAAAATAAAAAATTAAAAAATAAAAATTAAAAAATTACCTCAAAAAGATACCTGCATTCTCATGTTCACTGAAGCATTGTTTAAAATAGTCAAGATATGGAAACAAACTAAGTGTTCATCAGTGGATGAGTGGTATGTATCAGTACTTATTCTTTTTCACACTTGATTAATATTTTGTGGTATGAATGTACCAGAGTTTATCCCTTCACCTGTTGGTGAACATTTGGGCTATTTCTGGTTTTTGGCTATCACAAATAAAGCTGCTAGGAATATTCATATACATTTCTTTGTATGAACATATGTTTCATTGCCTGTCTAGACTTAAAGTGATAAAGAAATTATTAGTAATACAGAGTAATCTTAAAAGGATTATCTAAACCCATTCTCTTGTGGAGCCTGGGTGGCTCAGTCAGTTAAGCATCTGCCTTTGGCTCAGGTCATGATCCCAGCATCCTTGGATCGAGCCCCACGTGGGGCTCCTTTCTCAATAAGAAGCCTGCTTTTCCCTCTCCCTCTGTCTGCTGCTCCCCCTGCCTGTGCTCTCTCTCTCTCTGTGTCAAATAAACAAATAAAATCTTAAAAAAAAAAACATTCTCTTGTGAAAGGCACAAAAGAAACACTGAGGAACTCATGAAGTTCTTTTAATTTTGATAGTCTTCAATCTACTGTACTGTGCCCTTTGGATACAAATGTGAGCTGCTCATCTCTACTAATAGGGTATACAGTACCATGGGAATGACTTTGAATATGTCCAGAGGCAAGACAATACAGTAGCAAAGAGATGCAAATGGTAAATAGGAGTCTGCAGGTGCACATGAGCCATATTTTAGAAAAGCCTGGGTTGATTCCATTTCAGATTATTTGTTTAATCAATGCAGAGATCCCTCACATACCTTTTGGAAGAGGAGGTTCCCACACCCTTGCACACATTGAGTTTCACTATCTGACACAAAAGCTAATCAGAGTATTGCATATTTTCTCCACAGAGTACTCTCTTCAGAATATTGCATATGATGGTTAGATGGTTTTCCTGTTTCAGCCATTGACAAAAGAATATTCAGGATATTTATTCAGCATTTGCAAAGAAAACTAGACCTCTGAAATATCTGTCTCTTGCATTTATTTAACAAGAACATGACTGATGGGAGAGTGAAAACATTTCCAGAAAAAATTGCTGCTATATTCCTTACCCATTGTATACTGCCAAGGAAAGGGCAGAATCTGTCATTTTTGATAGACCACCTCAAAGAAGTCTTTTTTTGCACATTACTATAATTGTCTTTCTCCTTAAAACCAAACCAGACCTTAGCACCCACATGCCAGGAATTACTAAAAGGTATTTTATTTGATATATTCTTCAATATAGCCCAAAATATATGCAATGGAATATTACTCAGCTATCAAAAAGAACAATTTCTCAACATTTGCTGCAACATGGATGGCACTGGAGGAGATTGCTAAGTGAAATAAGTCAAGCAGAGAAAGACAATTATCATATAGTTTCTCTCATCTATGGAACATAAGAACTAGGAAGATCGGTAGGAGAAGAAAGGGATAAAGAAAGGGGGGTAATCAAAAGGGGGAATGAAGCGTGAGAGATTATGGACACTGAGAAACAAACTGAGGGCTTCAGAGGGGAAGGGGTGGGGGAATGGGATAGGCTGGTGATGGGTGGTGGGGAGGGCACATATTGCATGGTGCACTGGGTGTTATATGCAACTAATGAATCATCAAACTTTATATCAAAAACCAGGGATGTACTGTATGGTGACTAACATAATATAATAAAAAAACATTAAAAAATATAGCCCAAAATAATAACAACCAGAATTTATGTGTATATATGTATATACTGGTAGTTTTAGCAATTGAGATTATTTATAATGTTTATCACAGTCTCTGGATTTTATGCCATCTGGTTTGATGTCCTTTAATACCTCCAATTTCATGGGAATGAAGAGAAGTAAGGCATAGAAAAGACCCTGTGTTCAGGTTTAGAGAACACAGCGCCTGCTTGAATAAATCACACCTACTTTAGAATCCAGAAAATATAGAGAATTGATAAGAGAAGGCTATTACCACATAGGAGCTCATAAATTTAAAAAGGACAGGAAATTGGCAGAGCCAAAATTAACACTTATCTATCCCATTATCCACATCAGAATATGCTTCAAATTTAGCTTCTTGAAGACCAAGCCTCAGAAGGAAAACACCCCCATGCTAAATTTGGATGGGATTTTTGTGGGTTTTTTTGTTTTGTTTTGTTTTGTTTTTTTATGTAGGGTTTTGTTGTTTTTGTTTTTGTTTGGATAGGACTTTTGAATTCACCAAGTACTTTTGTAAACACTTATCTGAGCTTTCCGAATATTACCTTCCTTATTACATGTATAAAAGTTAGTTTATAAAAAGTTAGGTAATCTGCCCAGGGCCAGATAATCTGCATTTTTGTGATAAATCCAAAACCAGGATCCAGATCTCCTGTGCACATTCCACTCTACCAGACTATGTTTCCATTTTACACAAGCTTATATCACAGAGCGTAAGTTCAAAGCAACAATGAATAACCTTGTTTCAGATTTGTGTTAGAAATATATGACAGACTATTGATACCAAAAGTTTTGACATAATTGAGTGATCCCAAAGGTCCACAGCATGTCATTTTGCTGAGATGTAAATTTGCACTATAGAAAGATCAATATACAAGTCACTTATGGTTAAGCCCAGCCTAGCATCCAGCATCTACATGTCTGTGAGGTTATTTTAATTTCCACTTTGTCTTAATGTAGAGCGTAACTCCCATTAAAATTATTTTTTCATGAAAATGGTCCTCACAGAAAGCCATCTGCTAGTTATGGTGATTAAATAGAAAGCAGTCCCAGAAAATAATGGTTCTTAGAACATGGAAGTTTTAGATCAATTTAAGAATAGAATGGAGAATTTGTCTACAGCTCAGAGTGATTATGGGAACAAATTCACCATGTACTCTACAAGGAAAAAATATTTTTGAAATTTATTTATCCGGTGCTTCAGTGTGGGCCAAATTGCATGTTATAGAGAAAATGATAAGCTACATTATGATTTATGAATTGGGGATTCCTTTGTCAGAATTGTCTAGACTGTGCTTTTTACACTATTCTTCCCTTATTAATCTACTTTGCAAGAAGAAAATAAAATCAATGTCAGCAAAAAATAACAGCTTATATATTTGATGATAAATTTATAATTAAAACAAAGTTTTTAACGATAATCACAAAGATGAATAAAAATGCTGCAGTATTGCCTAGAATTGTTTAAATACTATAAATAACTCCAAGAATATAAAAGGCATGTTTAGACTGTTTTCCCTGCATGTACTTTTTATAAATTTTTTAAATTAAAAATTCTTCCTTTGATTTGTATTATCCAATTTTTCTTAAAATGACAAGCATCAGAATAAACATATTTTCCCTATGCAATATTAATAATAGTGGATAGTCTTATTATTTTCTCACCAATAAAAATTAACTTATTCTTTTGATTAATGTTAACTTCAAAGGCAAGTCCAAGTAATCAGTAATTAATACTCTCAAAAAAGAAAAATAAAGGAGAATTCTTTCCACTTGATTTCTTCCTGTTAGTTCCTAGAAAGGAGTCAGCAAAAATAAGCAGTTCTAAAAACTGATTAATTTTCTTTACTTCTTCATTTTTGATAACGTCTTAATTTTTAAATTTCCCAGAAGCTCTTGTGACTAATTTTTTTATGTGCAGTGATAAGAGGATTGGAAGAAGAGTTGAAAATGGGTCACCTCTGAGCTTTCCTTTGGATGTTAAACAGTCCTTTTCTGTCTCCCAGTGATAACCAGGAGCCATTTGTTCAGTTCTTTTTCTCTGTCATCCTCAGGTAAGCCTCTGAACATCCCTTGCAAAGCGTTCTTTGGATTCAGTGGAGAGTCCGGACCAATGATCTACTGGATGAAAGGGGAGAAGTTTATTGAAGAACTGGCAGGTCACATTAGAGAAGGTGAAATAAGGTACAGAACTTGAATTGGTTATTTTTCTTTTCTCTCTTTGCAGTTAAGCAATGGAACATCCTAGAAGAGCTTCTGCCTGGAATTTTAATTGCAACTCCAAATCATTCCATTTTCTAAAAGCTGATCTGGTGTAGAGAGTGGTGCATTTCCCTAAGAAATGCAAATGTGTAAGCTTCCAATATAAGGAGGTTTTCTCAGGTTCTAAAAATATACCATGGAGTATAATGACCCCCTCAAAGCCGCTTAAGCAAATTCCTTTGAGTTTCCAAAGTTTAGGCCACTGTTACTCCATCCAGCCATAGCAAATATCCAAACATTGTAGGTGACTCCTCAGACCACTGGGCAAATGCTTATTTACTCCCTAGGAAGAGACAACTTTCATATGTCATAGGTGTAAAGCTACAGTGACAGTAGTAAGCTACTACTTGCCAAAATAACTGTTGACTCTCGTTGAATAGTGTTTATTTTTCCCAGTACCCACTGCTCATCCTGAAAGTGACTTTCAAGTTAGCACCACCCTATACATCTTTTCATTCTCCTGTCAGTTACCTCCCTGGTACATAGACATCTATTCTATTGGTTTTCTAATCCTATTTAATACAATGTCATTTGTACAAATAAAGAATAGGTAATTTTTCCTACCTCACTCAGACTATCGGGTTGCCCTCTGATTTTAGAGGTGGTGATATACAGTGTACATTTCTCATTCCAATACGAGTTGGGACCCTTCTCCCTCCACCCCCATTAAAAATGTTGTAGTGGAAACCAATCCAACATGTCAGTGCAACTAATGTTAAAATGCATTTTTTCACTTTTTATTGAATATATAGCAGTGCAAAAGAAACAAGTACACTTTATATTATTTTCCATGATTAAATATAATTTATTATAACTATCTTGACAGTTTCTTTTCATGTGTCCACCCAGTAACTCCACCCCAGAGAGCATAATATTGAGGAGAGCCTGTCCAAAATATTGACTAGATGAACTTATTTCTAGGATAAAAAGTACATGAAAGTGTCCAAATTAGTCATTTGTCATCAGAGAAATGCAAATTAAAACCCTGTGATAACACTTTATACTCACTAGGCTGGTTATAATCAGAAAGATTGTAACAAGTGTTGGCTTGCATGTGGAGAAATTGAAATCCTCATACACTACTGGTGGGAGTGTAAAATGGCGCAGCCACTTTGGATAACAGTCTGGTGGTTCCTTAAATCATTAAGTGTATAGTTATCAGCAAGTCCCCTCCCAGGTATATAACCAAGAAAAATAAAAACATACATCCACACAAAAACTTGTACACAAATGTTCATTGCAGCATTATTCATAATAGACAAAATGTAGAAATAACCTAAATGTCTATCAACTGATGAATGGATAAATAAAATGTGGTATATTCATACAATGAAATATTATTCACCCGTAAAAAGAATGAATAAAGTACTGATATACACTACAACATGGATGAACCTTGAAAACATACTCAGTGAAACAAGCCAGTGGGGAAAAAAACCCTACATATTATATGCTTTCATTTATATGAAATGTCTAGAATAAACAAATCTATAAAGATAGAAAGTAGATTGGAGGTTGCTTAGGGCTGGGGGGAAGGTGGGAGAGGGGTAAATACTTAAAGTGCATGGGTGATTTTTTTTTTGGTGACGTGGAAACAATATAACATAAAATGCACTGTTTTAAAGTGTACAATTTAGTAACGTTTAGTTCATTCACAACGTTGTGCAACCACAACCACTATCCAGTTCCAGAAAATTTTCGTCACTCCAAAATCCTGTACCCATTAAGCAGTCTGAAGCTTCATTTTAAGGTGATGAAAATGTTACAAAATTGACTGTGGCAATGGTTGCACATATCTGTGGATATATTAAAAAACAGTGAATTGTACATTTTAAATGGATGAATTATATGGTATATAAATTATATCTCAATAAAGCTGTTCAAAAAAACTTCCAATCAATTGCCTGGCTCATAACATGTTCAGAAAAATAATCAATATACTATTTATAAATAATTCATAGCTCTTAATTCCCACTTGAAATTTAAGTTTCCTTGGGGCGCCTGGGTGGCTCAGATAGTTAGACTTCTACCTTCGACTCAGGTCATGATCCCAGCATCCTGGGATCAGGCTCCTGGCTCATCTGGGAATTTGCTTCTCCCTCTTCCTCTGCCTCTCCCCATGCTCATGCTCTCTCTCTCTCTGTATCTCTCTATCTCAAATAAATTAATAAAATCTTTTAAAAATTGTTTAAATGAATAAAAATAAAGTTTAAGTTTCCTAATTACTAACATTTTATTAGCAAATTTCAAGTTAAGGTTTATGAAATTAATGCAACTGAATTTCTTTTAAATTATTTCAGAAGATACATGTTTAGGATTATTCTCAATGCATTTCCTATATAAGACTTTGAGGATTGTTCTTCATTTTTCAAAAAAAGAAACTGATCCCCAAAGGACAAGTGGTAGGTACAATGGTACATAGTAGCAAAATTTCCACTACCAAAAAGCTCAGAACTATGTTTAATGATCAAGGGTAGTAGTTATATGAACCTAAGATAATTATCTCTCTTGTACATGACTGATTGGATTGTTCTAAATGAACAGATTTAATGGGGATATAGTTGACATACAATAAAGAGTACACAATTTAAAGCATACAATCTGTAAGGGCCAATATGTGTATACACCTATGAAACTATCACCATAATTAAAATAATGAACATATGAATCACCCACAAGTTTCTCTTTTGTAATCCCTCCCCCTGCCTTACTTCCACAATACTGATTTTTCACTATAAATCTGTTTGCATATTCCAGAATTTTATATAAATATAATAAAGCAGTACGTGCTTTTTTTGGTCTGGATTATTTAAGTTAACACAATTATTTTGAGATTCATCCATCTTGTTAAATGTAGCAATAGTTCATTCTTTTTATTGCTGAGTAGTATTCCATTATAAGGATATAAACAGTCTGGTCACTTGTTGAAGGATATTTGGGTTGTTTGCAGTTCAGGGGCTATTCCAGATAAAGCTGCTATGAACATTCACTTATGCATTTTTGCATTCCCATATATTTCCTTTTTTTCTTGAGTAAATACCAAGACATGGCGTGGCTGAGTTATATAATAAGTGTACATTTAACTTCATTAGTTCATTTTTTAGCTCTGTTTTAAAAACGATTTTTAGAATAACTTTAGATTTACAGAAAAATTGTGAAGATAAGGTCTTAGTCTGCTTCGGTTGCTATAACAAAAATTCCATAGACTAGGTGGCTTAAACAACACATATTTATTTCTTATGGTTCTGGAGACTGGAAAGTTCAAGATCAAGGCACCAGCAGATTTAATGTCTGATGAGGGCCTACTTCCTCATTCATAGACGGTCATCTTCTCGCTATACCCTCGCATATCCTGACATGATGGGAAAGGTAAGAAAACTCTTCAGAGATTCTTTTGTAAGGGCACTAATCCCATTCATTAGGGCTCCTTTCTCATGACCTAATCACCTCCCCAAAAGCCCCACCTTTTAATACCATCAAGTTAAAAGTTAAAATTTCAAAATATGAATGTTTTGGGGGCAGGGGCTACAAACATTGAATCCATAACAAATAGTATAGAGAGTTTGCTACATACCACATACCCAGCTTTCCCGGTTATTAATATCTTAAGTTACTGTGGTACCTTTATTACAATTAATGAACCAAAATTGACATATTATCATTAACTGAAGTCCATATTTTATTCAAATTTCATTAGCTTTTACCTACTGTTCTTTTTTAATCCGGAATTATTTAACTTTTTAAGAATCTGCCAAACTATATTCCAAAGTGGTTATACCATTTTACAAAAGAAAAGTTAGACTCTACTGCTGCTCTCTAGCAGCGAATGGTTAGAATGGTGAGAGACAAAGCGTACATATATGAAACAGTTCAGTCTAGTCCAAGCTACTTTATTAGGTGCAAATTAACCAACATTTAGGTACTATAGGAAGTCAACCTTTCAGGACTTGCAAAATGCCATTGTTGATTTGATTTTGTTACCTCTTCTTTCTCCACTCTCCCCTGCCCTCCCCATAAAAAAGGAAACATACCTATATTTGCAGTGGAGGAAAGTAACATGGAACTTGTTTTGAAAATTTACAAAACCCTTCTAGCCAACTAGAGACAGCTTCAGAGAAATGTAAACAAAGAGGCAGGGATTCTTAGCCAAGATAAATACATAGGCAGCCATTTTGTAATATTAATTATATGATCTTGATTTATTTGAGAGCTTGTGTGGGTGCAGGAATTCCTTCAGGATATGGCTATTTATGTTAACACAGGAGTTACTTACTAGATTCTGTCTTCTAGCCTTCAAAGTCATGTCCTTGAAAGAAAGTATATAAGATTTTTATACAGCATGGCAGATTGGAACAAATCTGGTAGTTTGATTTTAAAAATGCTAATCATACCATTAGTTCAACAAAGAGAAGATCTGCATTCTTTCATAGCCCACACATTTTCTCCAAAGAGAACAGTTCTAATGGTAGAATGCTGAAGATGTTAAGTTTAGGATTCCTCTGGAAAGCATTTCCGGAAACAAAATTTCCTCCTGGATGCATGGTTCTCCCTCAGGGTATTGTATTTGCTTCATATTTTAATTGATTAGCTCTTATGTTGTGCATGCATGTCAGAAGTGCACTGCCCCATAGATCTAAAAAGTGGGGATGGAAATAAATTGCTCCCAAGCAGTTGACTTGTGGAGAACCTGCCACAAAGGCACTGTATCTGGCAGGAGGACTGGCCACACTGCCTAGGTTCTCAATTTCCTGGACAGCAGCTTGATCCTAGAAGTATGTGTTGCAACTTTTTTTTTCTCTTACTATTGCCCCTGAGGAATAGAGAACTTTGGGGGAAAAAAACACCTACCTAGGGAAAAAACTTGGATATTTACCAAAGGCTTGATGAAAAAATGTCACTCAGACTAGAGTGAATGCAACTTCTGTACAAAGCAGTACCCCTGCAGCTTTACTATCATATTTGGTCAAATCCTGAGGAGGGATTTGGAGTTATCATTTGTTTAATCTTTGGGTTACTTTTTTCTTTTCCTCTGGGTTACTTTGACCACAGTGGCTCCTTGCATCTCCTGACTTGCAATCTATTGTCAAAGCACTCAGGCTCCACCCTGGGCATACAGATTCTCCTTTATCTCCCTTCAGCAAATTGGCATTCCCCTTCCAGTTCTCTGATGTTGCTAAGAGACTGAGTGAGCCTTGAGGAAATCTGAACCCGAATGTAGTATCTATTCACAACTGCCAGCCTATCCCATACAACTGCATCCCAGATTTTCCAATAACCCCAGAAGATGTCATCTGTAAGGATGTTAAAGGAATTTGGCATGTGCAGTAGCATAAGCTGCAATTGTGCAAGTTTGGTTATTTTTTTCTACCAGTTTAAAGTCATTGCAACAAGCTGCTCTCTATAAGCTCTACCATGTCTATTCAGAGAAATCAAATTACCATTGGGAAGAGACCCACTGAAAATCATCATTAGGAAAGGACATCCTAATTTCTGTTGCTCTGTTAAAGCTTAATGGTAAGAGTTTGCAGAGTGGCATAAGAGAGTTCATGAAAAAGAGTAGTAGTCTTTGGGTGTGAGCATTTTCAAAAGGCCAATCCAGTTCCATGTCTTTACAGAACTTCCTTTTAATTAATCTTACCAGAGTCTTGAGAATTCGGAAAATAAAATAATTTGCTAGTAAGGTATGTACTCCACAGTGCTAATAAAAAAATGTCAGAGAAATTAAACTCATCCTATTAAACAACAAGAACAAAATAGTTTCTAAGCTTACTTGCAGGATTATAAATTGCATCTGATTGCAAAAGGAGACTGCATGAATTTCAATGCAATTGCTTTGCATCAATGGAGAGTAATTTTTGATTATAAATCTCACTTTACAAATCTTCCTATCCACATCTAATATTTTTTGCCCTTAGGCAATACCATAAAACGCTTACCAATCTTTTATAATTCTTGAGCTGAAAAACATATTCAATTTATCTTAAGGTTTTTTAAATAAGCTTCTTAAAATGCAAATAATTTTATTTACTTTCAATTACTGAAAGGCTACAAGTTGTATATTGGCTTTGCTTGGTTTTAGTTTTGTTTTCTTCACTCCTACTTCCACCACGTTCTGGCTTTCTGTTTCCATTTCTTTACCTTAACATCCTTTCCCTGAATGAGTAATATGCTCTCAACAAAGAAGGGAATGTGGTACAGGTATGAAAAGATTTTATTCTTGAAATAAAGTGAGCCTATAGTAAAGACCCAAAGTAACCTTTCAATAACTAATCAATTAAAAACATATGGAGCTGTCGGAGAAGAAAGGGATAAAGAAAGGGGGGGGGTAATCAGAAGGGGGAATGAAGCATGAGAGACTATACACTCTGAGAAACAAACTGAGGGCTTCAGAGGGGAGGGGGGTAGGGGAATGGGACAGGCTGGTGATGGGTAGTAAGGAGGGCACGTATTGCATGGTGCACTGGGTGTTATACGCAACTAATGAATCATCGAACTTTACATCAAAAACCAGGGATGTACGGTATGGTGACTAACATAATATAATAAAGAAATATTATTAAAAAAACATATGGAGCTGTGAATATGTAGTTTGTCCCCCAAGTATAAACTATTGAAGTCCCAGGCAGCCCAAGGCAAATGATGTGCTCTGTTTTGGCAACTTCCCACCATACTTTTTCAGTGCTTTGAAGCACCCCATCTGCTCTGGCCTTCCTCAAGTTGAGCTAACACACACACACACACACACACACACACACACACACACACGCCATCTCTCCTTTTCCTCCATTCACAGCTCATGTCATTGGAAGAAGGAACACTGATCGATCACTTTGACTTTGATTTAAATAAGTTTCAAATCTTATGACCTATATGTGAATGTAGATTTTGTAAGTCATGAGGAGGCTTCAGTGGAAAGTAAACTTCATAAGCAGCATACCTAGGAGCAGTCTTAAATGCTTAAATCTGAAGGATGAATTTTAGAGGGGTGATGACTCTACTCTTCACAGTTCTAGTTCCACAGTGGATCTTAGCCTTGATCTATGCATAAAATATTTAAAGCCTACCTAAGACATATTTTTTATATCTCTTCTTTTACTGAGCAGACTCTAGATGCCCAGTCTCAAATATAATGTCTTATATTATAAGCTACTCTAGACAAGAATCCATAATTAGCAAATAATAATAATAATAATTTCTCTTCATGTTTTTTTACTACACAGTAAATTGCAAAAACATTTTGGCATCCTTAATTACATTGGAATTTTCATGACAGTCATCTGAGGTAAATAGTATCAGTTTATTTTATAGAATAAAGAAATTGGTTTAGAGATTGAGGAAGAGCTGTCCCTGGGCAGTTTGTTCACAGTTCAGTGGAGCTAGGCTGAATTCATCAAAACACAACTAGCAAGAATCCTCATTTGCCCAGAATGGTTTGTTGTGCACCACATTTAGATGTAGAGTCAAAACTTGCCCAGGACTGAAAGAGTGAAAATCAGTCTGGACTGAGAATAAGCAGTCCTGCTATTAATCAGACTGGGAGGACAGACAGATAAAGCCAGCTGCAAAGTTAACAGAAAACACTGTTTCTCCCAAGGCCATGCAGCAATTGTAAAATGCCATAACGACCCCCACCTCCTTTGAGTGACTACTGCTTTCTTACCAGTAATGCCCCTGACCTACTTTGCTATTTTCATATATTACTGGGAATACCCAATTGCTAAGCCATCCTTGCCTCATGACAGTTCTCAACCCCTAATCAATCCTCCGTTTTCCCAAACCTGCCTTAAAAACCCCAACCAATCCAGAATTTATCAGGGCTTCCCTAGACTCTACTCAGACTCTTTCAGTGGAAATTCAAAAATTACAAAACATGCTTTCTTTCTACCTTCAATTGAGGAATAATCCACAGTTACTCTGAAATGTCCCACCCTCAATGCATTCAGTCAGTAAGTCTGACTTTGTCAGACTATATGTTTGATCCTGGTCACTAATAAGGCTTTAATAGGTACTAAAAAATGACATTAAAAGAAAGATTTTAAGAGGTTTTTAAAAACATACTCCTATTCTTGATATTCTCAATCATCATTCCTGGACAATGATTACTCATACTCATAATAATAACCCAGAGACTGTGCAAGATACCTAGACATCACAAGAGGGCTCAGTTTGGTTTAAGGGACCATTTAGGATGAATAGTAATTGGAATTGGATATTTTATTTTATATTTTATTTTATTTTATTTTGGGGGAATCAAATCTCTTCCCTTTATTTCATGCTAGATTTTAAAAAAATTTCCAGCTTTGTTGGGGTATAAATATAAAAATTGTGTGTATTTAACATAATATTTTGATATATGTATACATTGCAAATCAAGCTAAACCAAATCAAACTAATTAACTTATCCACCACCATACATAGTTACCATTTTCTGTGTGTGTATGAAAACACTTGAGACTTACTCTCGTAGCAAATTTCAAATATACAGTACACTTGTTACTAATTATAGTCATCATGCTGTACATTAGGTCTCTAGAACTTATTCATTATATAACTGAACGACCTGCATCTCCCCTTTTCTTCCTCTAGCTCTTGGTAACCACCATTCTATTCTGTTACTATGAGTTTGGCATTTTTAGATTCCACATATAAGTGATATCATATCTTATAGTATATTTCATTTTCTGACTTATTTCATTTTGCATAGTATTTTTCAGGTTCCCTTATGTTGTTGCAAATGGCAAGGTTTCCTTATTTTTTAAGACTGAATAATATTTTATTGTATATGTAAACCACATTTTTTAAACCATTTCTCCATTGATGGACACAGGTTGTTTCCTTATCTTGGCTATTATATAATGCTTTAATGAACATGAGAGTGAAAATACCCGAGATCTTGATTTCATTTCCTTTGCATATATACCCAGAAGTGGGATTGCTGGGTCATATGGTAGTTCTATTTTTAATTTTTTGAGGAATATCTGGATTGTTGTCCATAGTGGCTGCACCAATTTATATTCCAACCAACAGTATACAGAGTTCCCTTTTATTCATATCCTGGTCAACAATTTTTATCTTTTGTCTTTCTGATAATAGCCATTCTAACAGGTGGGAGATGATATCTCATTGTGATTTTGATTTACATTTCCCTGATGATAGTGAAGTTGAGCAACTTTTTATATACCCATTAGCCATTTTTATGTCTCCTTTGAAGAAATATTTATTCAGGCCCTTTGCCCATTTTTAATAAGGTTATTTGTTTTGTTTTGTTTTTATATTGAGTTTTAAGAGTTCCTTATATGTTTTGGATTTTAACCCCTTATCAGATATATACTTTGCAAATATTTTCTTCTATTCCCTAAGTTACCTTTCCATTCTCTCTCTTTTTTTTTCCCCAGAGAAAGAGCGGGGGGAGGGGAAAAAGGAGAGGGCAAGAGAGAATCTTAAGCAGGCTCCACGCCCAGTGCATAGCCCAACATGGGGCTCAATCTCACAATCATAAGCTCATGACCTGAGCTGAAATCAAGAGTCAGATGCTTAATTGACTGAGCCACCCAGGTGTCTCTTCCACTACAATTGACATACATTAGTTTTAGGTGTACAACATAACGATTTTATATTTGTATATATTGCAAAATGATCACCACCATAAGTCTAGTTACATTTGTCACCATAATAATTAGTTTTTTGCTTATAATGCACAATTTTAAGATTTACTCTATTAGCGACTTTCAAATGTATAACACGGTATTATTAACTATAGTTGCCATGCCATACATTACATCCCCATCACTTATGTATTTTGTAATTGGAAATTTGTGCCTTTTAATTCCCTTCACCCATTTTGCCCACTCTTCAACCCCCTGCCTCTCCACCAATTTGGTCTTTGTATGTATGAGCTTGTTTTTTTTTTCTTTTTTTAGATTCCACATGTAAGTGAGACCATACGGTATTTTAGAAACTTTTTAGTTTGATGTACTTGTTTTTCTTTTTGATTTGTTTGTTATTTTGTTTTTCTTGCCTGTGCTTTTGGTATAATACACAAAAAGTCATTGCCTAGACCAATGTTAGAAAGTTTTTCCTTATGTTTTCTTCTAGTAGCTTTATGGATTCAGATCTTATGTTTGTCTTTAATCCTTTTTGGATTGATTTTTGTATATGATATGAGATAAGGGTCCAATTTTATTCTTCTGTATGTGAATATAAAGTTTTTCCAATACCTCTTACTGAAGAGACTATCCTTTCCCCATTGTGTATTTTTGAAATGCTTTTTGAAAATTTGTTGACTATGGATTGTGGATTTATTTCTCAGTGCTCTATACTGTTCTGTCTATATGTCTATTTTTATACTAAGCCATACGGTTTGGTTACTGTAGCTTTGTGATATCATTTGAAATCAGGAAGTGCAATCCCTCCAGGTTTGCTCCTCTTGTTCAAGATTGTTTTAGCTATTTGGTGTCTTTTGTGGTTCCATATATTTTAAGATATTTTTCCTATTTCTATAAAAAATGCCATTGGGATTTTTTTGGGGTATTCCCAGAATCTCCATTTATTTCTTTTTATGTTTTTTTTTAATATTTTATTTATTTATTTGACAGAGATAGAGACAGCTAGCGAGAGGGGGAACACAAGCAGGGGGAGTGGGAGAGGAAGAAGCAGGCTCATAGCAGAGGAGCCTGATGTGGGGCTCGAACCTATAACGCCGGGATCACGCCCTGAACTGAAGGCAGACGCTTAACCGCTGTGCCACCCAGGCGCCCCTCTTTTTATGTTTTTTTTTTATTATATTATGTTAGTCACCATACAGTACATCCCTGGTTTCTGATGTAAAGCTCGATGCTTCATTAGTTGCGTATAACACCCAGTGCACCATGCAACACGTGCCCTCCTCACTACCCAACACCAGTCCATCCCATTCCCCCACCCCCTCCTCTCTGAAGCCCTCAGTTTGTTTCTCAGAGTCCATAAAGGGATAAAGAAATCGTTCTTTCTGATGGCTGGGCAATATTCCATTGTATATATGGACCACATCTTCTTGATCTAGTCATCTGTTGAAGGACATCTCAGCTCCTTCCACAATTTAGCTATTGTGGACAATGCTGCTATGAACATTAGGGTGTATATGGCCCTTCTCTTCACTACGTCTGTATGTTTGGGCGAAATACCCAGTAGTGCAATTGCTGGATTATAGGGTAGCTCAATTTTCAACTTTTTGAGAGACCTCCACACTGTTTTCCAAAGTGGCTGTACCAACTTGCATTCCCACCAACAGTGTAAAAGGGATCCCCTTTCTCCACATCCTCTCCAAGATTTGTTTTTTCCTGCCTTGTCAATTTTTGCCATTCTAACTGGCATAACATGGTATCTCAATGTGGTTTTGATTTGAATTTCCCTGATGGCTAATGATTTTTTTTATAATTATATTTTTTATTATATTATGTTAGTCACCATACAGTACATCCCTGGTTTTTGATGTAAAGTTCGATGATTCATTAGTTGCATATAACACCCAGTGCACCATGCAATACGTGCCCTCCTTACTACCCATCACCAGCCTATCCCATTCCCCCACCCCCCTCCCCTCTGAAGCCCTCAGTTTGTTTCTCAGAGTCCATAGTCTCTCATGCTTCATTTCCCCTTGGGATTTTGATACGGATTACACTGAATCTATAGATCACTTTGGATGTTTAGACATTTTAACAATATTAATTCTTCCAATATATGAATACAGGCTATCTTTCCATCTATTTGTGTTTTATTTATTTTCTTTCATCAACATTTTATAATTTTCATTACACACATCATTCACCCCTTTGGTTAAGTTTATTCCTAAGTACTTTACTATTTTTGTTTCTAATGGATGGCATTTTCTTAATTTCCTTTTTGTGGCTTCTCAGGTTTTAATTGAGCATTTTATGTGCTTTTATTTTCTCTTCTCTCTTAGCATATTAATTATAATCTTAAAAAATTAAGTGGTAGGCCTATAGTTTGCAACATACATTTACAACTAAGTCCACTTTCAAATAATACTATACAGCTTCACATATAGTGCAGGTACTTTAAAGCAGTCATTAATTTCACTTATCCATAAACTATAATCACCAAATACAACAATGTTATTGTTTTTCCCCATTTTTAACTTTATTAAAAATGATTCACAAATGTAATTGTATATATTTAAAGTGTACAATGTGATGATTTGATATACATATACCTTGTAGAATGATTACCAAGATCAAAATAATTAACACATCCATCAGCTCACACAATTAACATAATTAACTCTTTTTTAAAATGTGGTGAGAAAGTCTAAGATCTACTCTCAGCAACTTTCACGTATACAATACCATATTCTTAGCTATAGTCACCTGCTATATAATAGATCATCAGAACTTGTTTTTCCTTAACTGCTGTTATTGCTATTATTGTTCTAAACAAACTGTGACATGTTAGATAAATCATGAATAGAAAAAATGAAATATTTTATCTTCATTTACTTCTTCTCTAACACTCTTTCTTTCATTATTTAGATCCAAATTTCTGACCTACATCATTTTCATTTTTTCTGAAGAACTTTTAACACTGTTTGCAAGACAGGTTTAGTGGCAACAGGTTCCCTCAGTTTTTCTTTGTCTCAGAAACTCTATTTCTCCTTCGCTTTTGATGAATACTTTAGATGGATGCAGTATTTTAGGTTAGTGGTTGTTTTTTTCAACACTTTAAATATTTAATTCCACTCTTCTTGCTTGCATTGTTTCTAAAAATAAGTCTTATTCTTGTTCTTGTGTAGGTACTTTTATTTCCTCTGTATCATTTCACGATTTTTTCTTTGCATGACTTTCTTCAGTTAAAATATGATATATCAAGGTGTATGTATTTTAGTATTAATTCTGCTTGGTATTCTCTGAGCTTCCTACAATCTGTGGTTCGAAGTCTTTCATTAACTTTGGAAAATTCTCAGCTCAGTACTTCAAATATTTCTAATTATTCCTTTCTTTCTTCTTCTTTCTTTTGGTATTTCCATTACATGTGTCTTACCCTTTTTATAATTATCCTTTGGTAGTTTCATATTTTATTCCATTTTTCTCAGACCTTTTCCTCTTTACATTTTAGTTTAGGAGATTTGTACTAATGTATCTTCAAGATCACCAATTCTTTCTTCACCTCTGTCCAGTCTACTGATGAGCCCATGAAAAGCATTCTTTATTTCTATTACTGTAACTGTGTTTTTATTTCTAGCATTTTGTTTTGATTCTTTCTTAGAGTTTCCATTTCTCCAGTTACATTACCCATCTGTTGATATATATTGTTCACTTTTCCCATTGGATCCCTTAGCATATTAAACATAGTTATTTTGCATTTCCAGTATGATCATTCCAAAATCTCTGCCATATTTGAATATGGTTCTGATGCGTGCTTTGTCTCTTCAGACTGTGTTCTTTGGGTTTTTGTTTGTTTGGGGGTTTTTTAGGGGGGCAGTTGTTGGGTTTTTTTTTCTTTTTTTTCTAACTTTTTTTGGTAATTTTTTATTGTTGTTGAAAACCACATATTATGTATCAGGTAAAAGAGACTGAGGTAAATAGGCTTTTAGTGTGAGATTTTATGTTTATGTTGTTAGGCTGGGTTTAGTGTTTGGTATAGTTGTAGGTGTAAGAGGCTAAAATTTCCTGTAATGTTCTTGTTTACGTCTCCACTGTTTTCTTTGTGTTTTCCTAGAGACTGCTTCTTAAATAGGGTCTGAGCTTTGCAGTTCTTTCAGCTGAAAGCCCTTGTTATCATACAGAAGCCTGATTGATGTGGTGGTAAGCATTCTATAATCCTATGATAAAGTCTCAGTCTTTTAGTGAGCCTATGCCTCTGAACTATGACCTTCACAACTCCTTCTCAGGTTTCTTCCTCCTCTTAAGTGAGACAGGAAAGTTTGAGGGGGGCTGGAGTTGGGTATTGTATTTCCCTTCCCTCAGGAAGGTTAGGTTTGGTAAAATCCAAGTAGTTTAGGCTCTGATAAAAGAGTTTTCTTTCAGGGCAGGCCTTTGTTAAGATGAGGGAGGGCTCTGGGCTCATTTCAAGATAGTTGTTTTTTTAAATTCCCTTGACAGAAGCATAGGGAAACTTCTGTGATCTTCACCCTAAGACCCTGGTAGGGTTCCTAGAAGCAAACCTCTTGAAAATGTGGGCTACCCCAAAGATTAGATCTAATGGAGTTTTTAATCTCTCAGATTAGTGCATAGTGGTCATACCAGTGACTTACCAGTTATAGTTTGTATCTATCTCTACTGCCTCTTGCTCCTTGGTTTCTGCTCCCACTATACTGTGATTCTCCGTATTTGCCTGTCTCAGGTTTCTGGGGCAGGAGTTTGCCCTGTGACCTCAACTCTCTGATGGATCTAAGAATTGTCAATTTTAATTTTCTTCAGCTGTTTTTCTTATTATAAGGATGAGAGTGACAACTTCCAAGCTTTTTTTAGTATTAGTTTTTAAGAATAGGTCTTGACTAAATAAAATTTTTGAAGGTGGTGATTTCTGTCACCTGAACTTATTATTGTCTAATTTTTCTGGTGTTTGCTATTGCATATAACTTGTCTTCAATGTTAATCCTTGGAATAAAATGTTGCTGAGGTTACTTGAAGTATATCCCAGGATCCCCTCATTTGTATCCTCCATTCCCAAACCAGCCTCTTTAGTGTCTTTCTTTCACATATTCTGCAAAAACCTGTTCCTATCTTCTATCCTAGAAAACACTCCCTTATTCTTTTTGTCTAGGTAGACTCTTCTCAAGCCTTTTCCAGTTAATTTAGTCAAAATAGTGTCTCCCATCTTTGAAAGCCATTGTAAGCAGGACTGTACCACTCTTCTTTACATCATCATATCTATATTTTTTCAACTTTGTAGATCTTGTCTCTTGTTTAAATGTTAATGCTTACTGGGAGCAGAGACTTTGTCTTTTCTTTTTTTTTAAGAGAAAGACAGAGAGAGCGCACATATGCGAGAGCTGAGGAGAAGGGGCAGAGGGGGAGAGAGAATCTTAAGCAAGCTTCACGCCCAGCACAGAACCCAATGCAGGGCTCAATCTCATGACCCTGATTTCATGACCTGAGCCAAAACCAAGAATCAGACACTTAACTGACTGAGCCACCCAGGCACCCCAGGGACCTGGTCTTTTAATGTTTATATTTATCTTACATCAAATGTCTAGCCCAGAGCTAGGCACGTAGTAGGGGACTGACAAAGAATCATTGGTAGATTGTTATATATCAATATTTTCTAGGAAATTATGATTGCTCTACTGAGTGATTTGTAGATAGAAATATCAGCTGACTCTTTAACTCCCAAAAAGCAAGTCACTTCTAGATTTTCAAGAGCTGATAATTAAGACACCTCATATATATTAATAGATAGACAACAGATCATTTTTCAGTTCCTCCCTCCAGATTCTTTCTGCAGCCTGTGAAGAGCTGTTTTTGGAAACTACATTAGAAATGAAGAGGGAGGGGCGCCTGGGTGGCACAGCGGTTAAGCGTCTGCCTTCGGCTCAGGGCGTGATCCCGGCGTTATGGGATCGAGCCCCACGTCAGGCTCTTCTGCTATGAGCCTGCTTCTTCCTCTCCCACTCCCCCTGCTTGTGTTCCCTCTCTCGCTGGCTGTCTCTATCTCTGTCGAATAAATAATAAAATCTTAANAAAAAAAAAAAAAAAAAAAAAAAGAAATGAAGAGGGAAAGGCTTGGTCTGGAAGGACAAGGATCAGCTTTCTGCTTCATGCCTGGCAGAGGCTGTGGCTGCTTTAAATCAATCTTAATTTGTGGTGCTTAAGCAGCTTCTGGCACTAAAGGGGGTTCTTCCATAGCAGGTTACACAGAACTGAAAGAATTGAGTGTAGTGGGATCTACCCACAGCAGGGAGAAAATGGAGAAAGTAAAATTCAATATAAACCATGAAGATGGCAAATTCCCATTTTTCCCTCAGTTAGGTATATGTTGAGAGAGGAAAACTACAACTTTATCAAGGAAGAAAAAAGTTAATAAAAATAATACCAATAAAATGTGGTTAAGAAAATTCTTACATTTGTCTAGTTCAATGACAGTACATTAACGTAAAGGTCAGAAGACTTACTCAAGTTACAAATGGCAGTATTACCAACTCTCAGATATGTGTATCATCAGGAGGGTACAGAAACAGGGTTAATTTTCAAAGCATATCTATTTGGAATATAATCTGGGCTTCAGATTTCAGTGTGGGAGACTTAGATTTCAGGATCTGTCCTCCACCAACCCAACTTTAAGCCTTCTTTTTCTCAAAGGGGAACCAGAAGAGATTAAGCCAACAGAATTTTAAATATCAATAAATATCAACATAAATATTTTTGTAGGATCCAAAATGTAAACAATCTACTTTTGATAATGAAATGTTGATGTTTAATAACATGTTTGCATGTGTTCAGTGTTATTTACTTTTTAAATTACTTTAACCCATTTTATCCTCACGACAAAGTTGAGTAGGGTAAGTATTTTTCCCAACATAAAGTAAGTTAAATTAAGTCACCATTGACTTAATGACCTTGTAAAGATCCAGCTTAAACTTGTAAATTGGAGGCCTGTACTTAGAACCCAGTTTTCTCTGAGCATAGCTGTCTTTTCCAACTTTATACTTAATGCCTGTAAATCAGAGGGTTCTTTTCTACATTCATAACCAGGTGTCCAAAAAAGACGTGAGAATTAACTCCAGTGTTCCAGTTTTCTATCTTGCAAATACATGTATTTAAGAACCTCACCCCAGGGGTGCCTGGGTGCTTCAGTCAGTTCAGCAACCAACTGGATTTTGGGTTCTGGGATGGAGCCCTTTGTCAGGCAGGGAGTCTGCTCCTCCATCTCCTTCTGCCCCGCCCCCCACTCATGCTCTCTCCCACTGTCTTTCTTTCTTTCTCAAATAAATAAATAACTAAAATATTTTTTTTAAAAAAAGCAGGAAACAAAAAAGTCAGCAGGCTACCCGCTTTCACCTCACTCAGGAGGCAGCTGACCATTGGTGAGAATATCTCTCTGAAGAAACAGGAAGCACACTTCTTAGGAAAGTTTCCTGGCAACTTAGTTACTCTGTAAAAAACACTTATTCCTGGCCATTCAAGTCCCTTTGCAACTTCACTTGAGAAAGCAAAAAGCAGGACTATGAGAAAATGTCACATAGGGCAGGGTTTTCCCTGTGAGGGGAGAAAGGAGAAAGACAAACTGGGGACAGTGTCTGGAAAAGGCAGGTCCATGGTGAGGGGCTAGCAGCATTGGCATGTTAGGGCACAGAGCACATGCCTGCATTGGACAAATGCAAGAGGAAAGTAAAGAACAGACTTCTCATGGTATATTTGGGGATAGAAGGCCACTAATCCCTTTTAGTTTACTTTTTATAAGATACCCATTTTCAAGGTTCATTTCTTTACCTTTTTACCCCCAGTTGTCAAAACTCTAACCTCTAACACAAAGACTACACCTATCGATTATTTCCCTTCACGGCATGGTGCAAAAATCTGATTTGTTTTCATAAAATCAGCTTAGAACATAGAGCCCAATGTTTACTCCTTTTTTTGCCACACAAATCATGTTGGCTTCATTTATCAAAGCCTACTGGTATGGTAATATTTCTTTTTGCTGAGTGAATTCCCCACTTCTTTCCTTTTCCATCTGATCTTCACAACAAGAGTCACTTTTTGTGTTTTCTTGTTGAAGGTTCCATACATAACACCCAGTTAAGATTCTCCATGCCCACTGGAGACCTTGTGAGCTACATAATCATCTGCAATTTTTGCATGGCTGCTCTCTCCCCAATCAAATCAATTCAACCAAGAATACTGTCTTTATTCCAGGCTCCTCAAAGAACATCTTGGAGAAAAAGAAGTTGAATTGGCACTCATCTTTGATTCAGTGGTAGAGGCTGACCTGGCAAATTATACCTGCCATGTGGAAAACCGAAATGGACGGAAACATGCCAGTGTTCTGTTGCGTAAAAAGGGTATTTATTTTTATAATTATTACTATGGTTTGTTTAGCTACCAAGTAACTATTGAAGTTAAATATGCTTCCTGGCCTTATTTTATCATTTAGCATGAACTTCTATTAAACATTTTATCTTCTTAAGGAAAAATATCTCTTTTGCTATGGATATAAGCATAGAATGCCTACAATCTTCTATCCATTAGGAAGTAGATAAATAAAATGAAATATTGTTATGTGTTAAATTCAGTGAAATAAAATGTACCTTGGTTATAAGTGTTACATAAAGTTTGATAGGTATTGACATTCAAATTTTTCTCTGTACTTCACCATTTTATATTGCTTAAATGAGAAACTAAGGAATTTATTATTGGATAAGAAACAAAACCACTTTTTTATTCCCAGTCTAAAATATAAATAAAAAATAATGACAAGTATCATAATATTCTTGTAATTGTTAAAATAAAGATTATAAACAATATTTCATGATATGACCTGGTGGTGTTAAGAGGCCTCTGACAGGTGCATGTTCTTTAAAATATTGCAGCATTTATGGAAATCCCTCTCTAAATTTTGTTCCAGATAGGGTGGAAATTGTATATAATGGACAAAGAAAAGAAACTAAATTTATAGATAAAGAAGATAAAAGCAAATATAGGAACAACAATCCCAGCAGCTGGAGTAGCTTCTAAGATTGGCTCTTACCCTGCCACAACTCTTGATTACTGCAAAAAGCTAAATATTTCTGTATGTGTGCATCTGGCAAAGGTTTTTGTAAATGTAACAGAACAAATGTTCTCAATCAGTGTTCTTGTCTAAGCTATAGAGTAATAGAACAGATTCAGTCAACAAGGTCACTAGTTGTACCTCTTAACCAAGATGGAATTTCTATTTTCCAGCCAACCCTAAAACTTGACCTTGACCAGCAATTCTAGGAGAAGCAGGAAAATGTTATTATTCTGAAAATAATGCTTTCATCTTTCTAGTACCATTTCTTACTCAGTTATATTTGATTCCACCTTAAAATAATGGAGTTTTTAATTATGAAGGAATCTAATATAGAAAGTGAAATCAGGAGACCCTGGTTGAAGAGATCCGAGTTCAGCCACTGATTCAATTACTTGGTTCAGAGGACTAACTTGTCTGAAGAAGCATCCTGAACCTCAGTTTTCTTATCTATAAAACATGGATAATAATATCTACATTGTAGAGATACTTTGAGGCTCAAATGATAATGATATAGTGTGAAATATGCCACACTCAGTGTTTGCTATTATGCAGAACTTGGATAACTTCTCCAGTACACTAGGCAACCACATAGTCCACCTATGTAAAAGGCAGACATTGATCACGTCCAGATACCTTATGGCAAAGATCACTTTGTTCCTGCTCATCCTAGTCTTATTTTAGGCTCAGAGATCATCCAAGCCAGGGTCCGCAGAACCTCTGTATCCTCAGCAACTTGGGCAATGTCTGACCACTAATAAGTACTTAGAACCCATCTGATTAATGAATGAATGTTATCTTTTATTATTGAAGATTATGTGTAGCAAGTGTTGTGCTAAGTACTGAGAAATAGAGTGATGAATAAGTTAGACATCCCCAAGCCTGTGTGGGGCTTATAGTCTTCAGAGTAGTGAAAGTGCAAAGAAAGACAAACATTAAACATTAAACAAAAAAATTGCACAACAAATACATAGTGTTATTTCAATCAGGAAAAATAATGGTGGTGGTGGGGTTCCTATTATTCAGTCAGCAGAGATAGGAATAGCTTTGTGTTTAAAAATAAATCCATTTCTGGGGTGCCTGGGTGGCACAGTGATTAAGTATCTGCCTTCGGCTCAGGGCGTGATCCTGGCGTTATGGGATCGAGCCCCACATCAGGCTCCTCCGCTATGAGCCTGCTTCTTCCTCTCCCACTCCCCCTGCTTGTGTTCCCTCTCTCGCTGGCTGTCTTTATCTCTGTCGAATAAATAAATAAAATCTTTTAAAAAAATGAATAAATCCATTTCTCTTTAATAAGGAAAGCAACCACTAGCAGCCCTTAAAATTTCTAATAATCTGACTGTAGAAACCAAGGCACACTGTATAACTGCCACCTCCCATGGCTTCCGCAAGGAAATGTGTCTAAAGCATGAATAACTGAGATTAATTCTCATCTTTCTCATCTCCAAATATTAGAGTTCCCCAGAGTTCGGGACCCCTCTTCTCACTTACTCCCTAGATGATTTCATTCCATCTCCATCTCATGGTTTTGCTTACTTACGTACATGCTGACAACTCCCAAATTTATATCTGTAGCCTGCCTGATCTTCTTGCCTAAACTCCAGAGTTGTTTTCCTAACTGCCTATTCAATAACTACTCAAACACTCCACTAGTAGATATATCTATTAGGCATATCAAGCTTCCCGTGTCCTAAACAAGAATTCTGATTTCTCTTCCCTACAAACTTGATCCTCCAGTTGTCTTCTCCATCTCCATCACCATCCTTCCAGTTGGTCAGGCCAAAATCCTGAGTCAGTCTAGTCCACCAGCAAATCCCATGGCTCCACTTTCAAAACATGTCCAAACTCTGATGACTTTCCCCACCTTCATTGTTACCACCCTAGTCTGAGCTGTCAGCATCAATTGCTTGGCTCAATGCAATGGCCTCCTAACTGGTCTCCCTGCTTCTTCCTTGTCCACTTATAATCTATTCTCATCACAGTAGCCAGAATGATCCTTTTAATATATAAGTCAGATGATATTCCTCTAATCAGAACCCTCCAATTACAGAATCCTCTCTGTTACACTTAGAATGAAATCCTAAATCTATGCCATGGCCTATAATGCATGACATAGTTTTTTGTGATTTCTGATCTCATTTTCTGCTACAATCTGCCTATCTGTCTCAAACATCACACACACTAGCTTCCTTTCTAATTCTTGTGCTCACCAAGCACAGTCCTGACCAAAGGTCTTTGCACTTGCTATTTCCTGGGTCTGGAACACTCTTCCCCTCACTGTTCCCCTGACTCACTCACTCTTTTCATATAGGTCTCGCCTTAAATATAAACCTACTCAATAGTTTTTCCTGGCCACACTATATAAAATAGTACTACCCATCACTTCCTTTGTTTTTGTTTTTTGTTTTCTTTTGTTTAGAATTTAAAGAATTGTAATACAGCTCAAATCAGTGTGCCAGGTCCATTTCATCTCCTTCAGTGCCAGATCTGGGGGCAGGGACTGCTTCAGTTTCTCTGCCTAAAAATTTTAGCTTTACTGAGGTAAAATTGACAAATAAAATTGTAAGATATTTAAAGTATACAACATGATGATTTGCTATACATATACATTGTGAAAGGATACCCCTTGTTGAATTAACACATCCATTACCACACATATTTACCTTCTTCTTTTTTTTTTGTTAGAACATTTAAGTTCTGACCTTTTAGCAAACTTCAATTATACAATACAATGTTATCAACTACGGTCACCATGTTATACATTAGATCTTCAGATCTTATTCATCTTACAACTGAAAGTTTGTACCCTTTTACCAATTTCTCCCTATTTCCTCCCATACTCCCAGCCCCTGACAACCATTTTCCTACTCTCTTTTTCTATGACTTCAGGGTTTGTTTTTTGTTTTTTGTTTTTTTAAGATAAAGATAAACATGTAAGTGATAGCATGCAATATAATATTTACCTTTCTCTCTCTGGCTTACTTTACTTAGCATAATGCCCTCCAGTTTCATCCATGTTTTAGTAAATCATAGGATTTCCTTCTTTTTTAAGAGGAAATAATATTCGTTACCATATTTTCTTGAACTAATCATTCATTGATAAACCACCCAACACTTTCTCTTTCTTTTCGCTTGCTTGGCTCTATTTCTGTTTATGGTATTTATTACTATTCGAGATCTCATTACATGTTTGTTTTCTTCTTTTTTCTTTATTTAAATCCAGTTAGCCAACATATAGTACACCATTTAGTTTTTGGCGTAGTGTTCAATGATTCATCAGTTGCTTAAAACACCCAGTGCTCATCACATCACATGCCCTCCTTAATGCCCATCACAGAGGTGGGTTGGGGGACAGGGTATTTGTTTTCTTCTTATCTCCCCCTCCTCACTAGAATATAAACTCCATGAGAACAGGGACTTTTCCTACCTTATTTACTGCTGTATCCCTAGGGCATAGAACATAATAGGTGCTCAAAAATATTTGTTGGGTGAAAATGCTCCTCCTAGAGGGCCAGAGCAATAAGGTGGGGAGAGATAACAGGGATTGGTAGAGAGGATTTCTCTGTGATTTTCTCTTGACTAGTGTCTGCCTTGGGCTATCTAAATGCATTTCTCTTTTTAAAGAAAATCACTTTCCAGATTGGGAGGTTGAAAATGTAAATACCTCAGGGGCCAGGCAGATAGTGATTTTTTTTTTTTAAAGAGGCTGGATATTAGGGAAAAAAACACAGACTGGAGAAAACATGCCTCACCTTAAAGGGGCAGTCACTACTCTTTTCTAGAAGATCATTGCCATGATTGCTGAAATGTAAACCCAGCGATATGAGAACTTCTGAATTTTCAAGTTAAGTTGAAAGACTAGGTATGCAATCTTTTGATTTTTAAATATTGATATTCATGTTTTGGAAATACTGTATAGAACAACAAAATCTTTTGGGGGAACATGGTATACCAGCTTGCACTCTCTGTTTTAGGTAGCAGTTAAATTTTTTTCACTGTTCTTTGCAGAAGGATGCAGTTCATCTTCCCTTATTCCATTTTCCTTAGAAGCTTTCAACAATATGGTAGAGCTCCAGAAAAGATTGAGAAGCCTGATGGCTCTGCTCCAACGTTTCTAATCAGACTGAGCTCTGGCTTGTCTTGCAAAACTTCAGATGTTTCCTGTAGAGTTGAACCTTTCAAACTTTATCCCAGCATAGCCTGGCCTCAGTGGCTGCAGTGTTTCCACCTGGAATATGAGTATGGCTCTTTTTATGAAACAATAACTTCCTGATGAGCTGTAAGTCAAATACTGAAAATGCCCTAAGTGGTAATTATGGAGATTTGATGAATCCTTTCATACAGTGAAAAGGCCTTTCATAAGATGAAAACTCATGTCTAATATATCCAATTAACAGGGTCAGGCTTTCTCAGAGTAAAAAGACCTATCCATCTTTTACTTTCACCTACCACTTGCTCACTCCCTGATAAACTATTATCAACAATTACAACTAACATTTTAGTAAGAAGTCCATCCTGTTTGTGTGTGTGTGTGTGTGTGTGTGTGTGTGTGTGTGTGTGTGTGTGAACCAAGACTGAATTTATGCTAAGGAAATTCTGGTAACTGTTTTTTCTCTGCATATATTGCCTTTCCCACAAACAGATCTTACCACTGAATCTCTCTGTTCATTCCCAGTGCTACTGCCCCATGCCGAACCCCCAGTCTGTATAGGAAACAATCAGCTGGGATCTCCTAACCTGCTTCCCAACTTATGAGCTAGCTCAAAACATTTCCAGTCTTCCCTCTCTCTAGTCCCTTGGCTTCAGCTGCTACTTGTCCCATTCTATAATGTCTGATCTTCATGTTCAAAGTGAAGAAATAGTTGGGTTCAAATTAAGAAGGTTAAAATGAACTACACTTGTACTTTGAGTGCCTACAAAAAGTTACAATCCCATAAATATTTGCTCTTCTGCATATAGCTATCCTTGTGATATGTATGTAAGACATAGTCCAAATAAAATGACTTTCACCTTCTCAGGAAATGTCCCTAGAAGTATAGATCCTGCTGAGATGGAAAATGGCAGCTGAAAACAGAAGACAAAAGAAAATCCAGGTGTCATCTGGGTGATGACAATTCTGCCCTCTGATTATAGGATGCATGTTTCCCTTTTAACGTCTCTGCCTGAGCTGAGTGAAAGAACACTGGTTGAGTCTCAAGGACTAGGTACACAGTTTTCAGCGTAAACAGCCATCATTAGGTAATATCTTTCAAAGACATTTTTATGAAATGGACCCTCAAACCACAAAGGCACTCTTCACCACCATGATTTTCTTTCATAAATTTACTGCTGAAAAAAGGTGTCTGCTACTTGGGAGCACAAATTGTTCCTACTGCTGAAGTTTTCCATCTACCTAATAGTAACTCTACTCTGTAAATAGCATAGAAATTGCTGAAGAAAATTCCCATTTGGTGACTTTGAAAGCAGTTGAAGTCTATTCTGACCAGAGACAGAGACAGAAACAGAAATATATGGAAAGAGAAAACGTCCAAAATATTTACAAAATAAAATGAACATTTTACAGCAGGAAAAGCATGTTGAATCAAATCAATCAATGTCCTAAGATCAAAGAGAAGTTAGTTTCTAGAGTAACAAAAAAATCATATTGCTCTGTCAATTTAACACTGGCTGTTAAGAATGCATAACTGATGTAAGATGGTGAGAAAACAAGCAAAGATTTTGATATTGTACGCCCACACAGGTCTCATAAGCAAGCCTGCCTTACCACCACATAGAGGTATGCAGCGACTCCTGGGAAGCTACTTTCTATATAGAGGGCAGGAGGCAGAGCTAATGTGTGGTAGGATTTTTTTTTTTACCTGAAATGTTGTGGCTCAATTTTCAAAATGACTACCTCTTGTAGCAGGCAGGACAGAGATAGATTCCAGTTTCCTATCCCTACTCATTATGGGTTTGCTCATGATATTCCTTAACATATTTTGTCCCTCACAGCAGCCCCACTCCCTTCCTTTTTCCATCAACCCCCCTCTTTCCTTACTCAAAAAGAGTAACATTTATTTATGCTTCTTACATTTCCATTCAGTGACTTTCCTGATTTGCCATGCTGTCCCTGGCTTCTACCATCTCTTCTCTCACTCAACCTCCTTTCCAAGACCAAATTCCCTCTCTCGCCATGAAACCTAAAACTTTTCTTCATATGCGGGACCCCCGGGAGCCCCTTTTTTTCTCTCTGGTACAGCTACAGAATTCTTCAGTATCCTCTAATGAAGTGCCTGAGACCTATTCAGTCCTTTCATTCTGCCTGGTGAATTGTAGTTTAGGTTATTTCCTTGGAATTAAAAGGGCAGAAAGAGCCAAAATTCACTACAAGTCACATGTTCTCGTGAAGCATTACCAACAGTTCTATGGAGCAAAAGGGAGAAGGCTTGTTTTCCTCTGTCAATTTCCAGGCTGACGCTTATAAAACTGTGGTGTAATAAAAGGAATCTTGAATTTGAAATTAGAATATCTGGGCTCAAGTCCCATCTTGGCCACTTCTTAGGTGTATGACCTTGAGTAAGTGAATTAAACTACTGAGTCTCAGATTCTTCATCTATATATTCGCCCTATAGGATTCTTGTGCTAAAGGTTTACTTACAGAACAGATTAATAGCCTGGTAGAAAATTTTATGTATAATATATATTACATGTAGTATCTATTATATATATGTAGTAGTATATTATATATACTATGTAGTATGTGTGTAGTAAAAATTATATGTAATATATATTATGTATGTTTATCTTTTTCCTTAATCTTAATTGTCATATGAGCCTGACTAGTTTCTCTTAAGCAATAAGCCTATGTAGAGACAAGGGATATCCCCAGGGAAAGGTTGGCAATCTGGTTGTTAAGAGACCTTCAAGAGTGGCAATCTGTCATGGTCAGAAATTTGATTTTGACAGTGCCCCAGAATTAACCCATCCAGGGAGGCTGATTGATGTCAACCAAACTCATAAACAACTGATGAACAAACTAGAATGTCACTCTCTTTTCCAGTTTCTAGCTACATGGTAAACAGAAATGGTAATAAAAAGAAAAGTCAGTTAGTAATTATGCAATTAGATTTAGGGGAGGTTAGCTAATCTTTTAGGCAATTTTATCTATGTTATATTAAGACGAATGAATGTCCCAATTTCACAAGGGAAAATATGTCTCTGGTCTGGTGTCTTTCAGATTCAGCATTTCTCTTCTAGACATTGCTGAATTAACATTCTAAATTCTCTTCTGACTTCCCGTTTCTCTAAATTCCATGGTACTATCTCCTTTTTTTATGATACCCCTTAGATTTGTTAATATCACTAATTAAGCTACAGGTAAGTCACATTCCCTGAGCCTGGGATACATTATGTCTCCTTCCATTATGTGTTGATTTAATTGTTCCAGCTATTACAGTTCTAAGGTTGACCCACTGGAGCAGCCTAGGGCTACTATCAGGTAGCCTAGTATTGGCTGAATAGTCCAAATTATTAGCCTGGGTTTCTCATTCACTTTTAGCCCCACTGGGCATATTATATTGTATACATATTATAGTCATTTATTCAAATAAGTGGGGGAAATGGATAAGCTAATTTCCCTAGGTTGCCTTCTATTGGATTCTTTTCCTAGGGTTAAATGAAACAGTTAAATCTTGCGAGCTCATTCAATTTTATTTGATTCTGAGAATAATTTTATGATGCTGTTCTCATCTAGAAGAATAGGGCCTGTAGCCTGAGAGGTACTAGATGGTAATCTTACTAAGTCAATAAGGTAATTTAACTGAAACAACAAAATATTGGCCTTAGACACAGAAAAAGGCAGTTCTAACAGTTCCCTGAGATACACTTAAAACAGAAGTATATAGGTAATATCTAGATGTGTTCAAAACAAATTGGGAGTGACTATTCCTTTTCAGATAGACATCACTTTCAACAGTAAAATTACTCAAATCTTTAGAAAAGAGTTAATTTTATGAAAATTTGATTTATACAAATATGTCAAGAACAAAGCTACTTACAGCATTAAGCAAGAATCTTTTGGAAAGAAAAGTAGAATGGATTGTACATCTTACAGACTAGAAATATGGAAAGATCCCAAGTGTTGCTGATTTAATTACCCTTTCCTGTTTATTCTGTTGGTTCCAGATTTAATCTACAAAATTGAACTTGCAGGAGGCCTGGGAGCAATCTTCCTCCTCCTTGTACTGCTTATGGTCATCTACAAATGCTACAATACTGAATTGATGCTCTTCTACCGACAGCATTTTGGAAGTGATGAAACTACCAATGGTAAGCTGTCTCATATTGTTCGAATTCAATTAAAAGGCATGTATTTGTGATTATGTAGGAGAGTATCCCTATTCTTAGGAGATACATGATGAAATATTTAGAGTTACAAGGCTATGACTAAAGCAAGTTACCCCTCAAAAAGTTCAGAAAAAATTGTGTATTTATCAAGAAAGAGAACAAAGGGGAAAAATATTAACAATAGAATCTGGGTAAAGGATATATGGATGTTCTTTAAACTATTTTATTTTTGTAATGTTTGACATTTCTAAATAAACAGTTTAACAAGGAGACATGAATTGATCAGGAACTAAAATAATTGCTGTCAAAACCTTTCCCCTTACTAAGAAATAAATTAAGAATCAATTCCATTATTTTCCTCCAGAAAATTCAAATTCAGGTACAGATCATTTCTAGCCATTCCTGGTATTGAAAAAAACAAACAAATCATTTAGGAAATAGATTAAAAGCTATGAAGATTCTATTTTAAAAGCTCACAGTGCATCTGGACCCTCATATTTTGGATGATTGTAGAACCAGTCTCAAAAATGGCCTTAAAGGATAGAAATTCAGAATGTAGTTTAGAATTTTCTTATGTGTGCCATCTAAGGCCCTTGGAAATATTTGAATGAATTATCAACAAAGCATTGTATTGAGCCTTGTTTCTTTGAACATTCAAAAATAATTTAATTTTTCAAGAGAATAAATAACTGTATTTCAAATCAATACCAATAAGAAATCATGACATGTAATTCAATAGGCATAGAGTCCTCACCCACAAACTACTGTAAGTCTTGGAAATGTATGTGTGGAATGCCTTAGGTAAACCAAAATTAAAAACAAGTCCATTTGTAAGTCATTAAAAAGTCAGATTTGGATTCTAGTTTTCATTATATTGAAATAATCAAAGTTAGAGCTCTTGTTTGTTTTTCTAAGATCATGATCTTACCTCAAAGGAGAAGAGCTCATGATTTTGTTTCTTTTTATAGTGGTAGAAGAAGGGCAGAGTGGTGACTGTAAAAAAAGTTGTTTTTTTTTAAAGATTTTATTGATTTATTTGGCAGAGATAGAGACAGCCAGTGAGAGAGGGAACACAAGCAGGGGGAGTGGGAGAGGAAGAAGCAGGCTCATAGCAGAGGAGCCTGATGTGGGGCTGGATCCCAGAACTCCGGGATCACGCCCTGAGCTGAAGGCAGACACTTAACCGCTGTGCCACCCAGGCGCCCCTGTAAAAAAAGTTTTTGAGGAATCTTTGATATTGGTCCTATGTTTTCTATTTTGTAAGTAATGATATGAGTGGGTTTTAATTGACTTTTATATTTTCATAGTAAATTAGAGATATGCTGTTTGGTGAGTATATATGCATATATATGCATGTTCTTTAACAAAGCAGTATATTTACCTAATTATTATAGCAGCCCATTTAAAAGTATTACATACCCTTATTCAGACATTGTTTCAAAATGAGTGATTAGGGCCTGTTCCAACCATAATTATGTGCTCCAACAATGTATATGAAAATGTGGTCAATCAGTTTCTATATCCAGCAATTAATATAGAAAAATCTGACTTCTTACCTGCACATGTAAAATAACTAGATGAAATGTGCTACTGAGGACAAGTCACTGATTCCCAGGTGCCAACATATGGCTAAATTATCCCATTGGGAATGTAAAAGATGCATTGTCTAAATGAAAGAACATGAAAGGGAGGCTCCTGTGATTACTTTGTTTTGAGTCATGAATATAAGCAATTTGTCAATATTCTCTGTAAGTGATGATACAATTTATTAAATTAAACTACAATAATTAATTACATTCATCACCCATACCCAATAATCCAGATTAACTGATCAGTTGTAGTACATATTTGTAAGACTAAATTCATGCTACTATTATAGGACATTTCAGGGATAAAATATTCCATTTTGCATCTACATCTCCAATGTGGTCCATGTGGTCAAAGATGACAAATAATCTAGAGCATTTTGATTAGAGAATTGTATGTATTGATTCCAAACCAATTGTCTTAGGGAGAAAATGTAATGGGGAAGGATGGGATGTCAAGGGTTTTCATTAGGAAGGAGTATTCAAACATTTTTTATTCCTACATAGAAACTTAGACCTTAAATACACAACCTGTACTAGCTGAATGGAATACTAAAAAGTCAGCAGGTATGCGGTGAGGATGAATAAATGAATATTAAAGCTCTTTTAGAAATACTCGATTTCATGATGCCAAATATCAGCTAGATAATTTCCAAATTTTTCATTTCTTTATTTAAATATTTTGGCATCTCATGGACACAACTTAGTTTTACCCTTATACTTTTTGTTTACATTTTCTCTTTGATTCATATCTCATAAATTTTCTGAAAGTTCTTATAAAAATGCCTTATTTTTATAAAATAAAATCAACCCATCAGACTTTGACTTCTTAGCCATTTTTATATAATTCATTTCATTTTTATCCACCAAACAATGATTGCTTCATTTATTTGACCTTTGAGTTGTTCAGTAAATATTTATTAAGTGTCTACTATGTGGTAGGCATTGTGTATGGTATATTTACTTATATTCCTCATCTGGATCAACACACACACACATACTATAGTAGGCACTAGGGATATAATAATCAACAATGTGACACAGTCTTTGCACTTCAGAAGCTAAGGATTTAGCACTGTGTTTAGCACAGCCCTAGAAGAACTGGGTTGTAAACAGGAATGGCTTCCTGGTGGTGAACAAGATTAAAATGAGCTTTAAAAACTGGGAAGGACAGGTGTGACAACAGGAAAATTCTTCCACAGACAGTTTGGTTCCCTTCCTCATAACTTCTTTCTCCATTGGGAACAACATACCTATGGTGATTGCTGTGCAAGCCCTCTTTCTTATAATGCTCTGCCATCTGCATTGTGCTCTATTTTCTGGTTCCTTAGATGAGCTTAGTCAGCATGATTTAACACAGAGGGAGGCTCATTAGCCTTGCCTAGCTAAGTGCTGTTGCTGAATTGCCATTTGGTTTTAAAACAATTTTCAGGCCTTGTTGTTAACCTTATTTGCATCATGTTGTCGATTTTGCTCTTCCATCTTGCTCCTCTCTGTGAGCAACAGCTGTGGTTATTCATGAGGTTTTCTTGGCTGTCTATATAAGTGCATTTTTTAAACTGTGGCATCTGCAACACTGCTTGCTCACTAGCTGGCATCCTAGAGCTTCTGGGACATCTGACATGGTGGCTTTGAGAGCGCTCTTCCTGTTCTGTCCAGCCACCATAAGCTCTTTATCTTTAGTTCATCTTAAAGGGACATGTCTAAAACCAGAAGTAACACTTTTCCAAAGAGTGATGTGTTTCTAGATGTTAGGTAAAATTTATCATCCAGATGTGTTGGTTGTTTACACATATCAAAGACATCCATGTTCTTTATTATAACTTGATTTGGGATATGCAAATATAGCAATATTTTTCTAGAAGAAAGTCTGTAGCATCACCTATATAGGGCATAGGTGAAGTACGTAAGGACCAGGAATATGTGCGTTTAGGCATGGTTGGAGGGCAAATAGTCTTAGTCAGGATAAGCAATGGAGGCAAAAGTATAAAGGCCTGGTCAGATGAGTTAAAAGGTCAGGTAGTCATTGCAGATGGCTAGCTCATAGTGGATGTTCAACAAATCATTGTTGAAGAAATTAATAAGTAGTTGAATTTAGTAGGGAGGTTTGTGAGGTAGAAAAGTTATCAAAGTCGGAAGAAACAAGGGTCTGGTCTGACATTACAGAATTTGAGGCAGCAGCACCATCCATTAGAACAATGAAATACATTCTGTTCATAGGAATGGATCTGTTTGTCCTTTGGCCTATTTTATTCTTCCAGCTGTGTATCATCGGCAGCTCTAAGTCCCAGGTGAGTAATTATAGCTGGAAAAAGTCAAGGGCTTGCAGGTGCATCCTGAGCTTGATTGGAACAGGGGCAGAGGTGCTAAGATTACCAGGAGGTTCTTACATTAGCATTGCTTATGAACATTCTCACTTCCAAGTGGTGTTTTATGCATAAGAGTGGAATGTGCCCCATTTGTAAGCCAAATGATCTCAACTATCCAGGGCAGTCCTTCATGTGCATCTGCTTCTTGGCAATCAAGTAACCCAACCAAGGTTTACGGAAGCCTTTTTCAGCCAGAGGACATGCTAAAGAAAAGCCTTTTGGCTTCAGGCACCATCATAACATAAATAACCAGAGTTCCTTTCATGTGGGGGTGGTGAAGACTGGAATCTTACTAGAATTAGAACAATATAATCCTGCCTCAGATATCTCTAGATAGTCAGAGGGTCCCACGTATTTCTACCCTAAGGTTTTTATATCTCTTCATATGTATATCATTTATTCCTCCTTTAGTAGGTAGAACGTAATCATTAATGGTATAAATGAGTGGCTGCTTCATTCTGTAAATTGGCTTTTGGTCAGGTTTTAGCTATATTCTAATCAGATCTGCTTTAATGGAAAATATTGAAGAGGTTTAGAAGCAAATCCTGAAATATTTGCCTATCTTTTAAAATTATTTCTTGCAAGTAACAAGGTTTAGTAAATACTAACATTTTCACTTAAGTCTATGCTCACTACATTAACTTTTAAAAATAATTTTCTATAAATAAGGAAATTTTGAAAACCACTATAACATTTCTAATGTGGCCTTTCTAAAACCAATGGGGACTAACAGCTTGAGTAGCTGTATTCATTAATAATTTTTAGGAAAAAATATATAAACATTTTACATTTTCTCTTTGGGGAGGCCGGCTCTGAGCCAGTACAGCAAAGGAGCAAAAAAATACTTTCTCAAAGCACAGTTAACTCCCTGACTAAATGTGTTAAGGGAAAACCTAATTTGGCAATAATGGAAGGATGTATATTTTGAAACAAAGACTTCCTTTGGAAGCTTGTGTCAAATTAGTTGGCCATGGATTGAACAAGAATAACAGACAATGCACTTGTATAAAACCCAGCTGCTGTCTCTAATATTTGGTAATGAACTACTTTTTGTATATGAAGATGAAGATACTAACCAACTGGAAATGTGGCATGTGTTGTGAATAGTGTCTCCAGGAGTGAGGCTGGATTATTCTGATCTTCCACACTCAAGGGCCCAGCCCCTCTTGGATCTCTTGAACATATTTGTGCAAAAGAGGTATAGTCTGTGACCAAGTAACAAAGCCAAGCCAACTGGCATAGAAAAAGTTCAAATCCATGACTTTGGTCTATTTAGTCCTGCATTCAAACACACTGAGCTAATCATTCACATATCACTGAACATCACAAATATGTATAGTCACCAAAAGTCACAAATAATAATTCTCTCTTTTATTCTGTCCTGACTATAGGTTTCCCATTACCACAACAGTTTCAGCCCATATCATATGACTAGGTTATGTGGAAATGCACTAGATTTCTTATAACATGGCATGCGGTTTATTTTTTTTTTCCTAATTGTTAATGACAGTCACTAGTTACAGTGCTTAGTTCAGCCTGTTAGTGGTTATAGACTTTTAGTACTTAAAGAGAACCTACTAATATATTAAACCCACTTGTTGTTCTTTATATTTAAGACAATAAGGAATATGATGCCTATCTGTCTTATACAAAAGTGGACCAAGATACTTTAGACTGTGACAATCCTGAAGAAGAGCAGTTTGCTCTTGAAATACTGCCAGATGTCCTGGAAAAACACTATGGATATAAACTCTTCATCCCAGAAAGGGACCTGATTCCAAGTGGAAGTAAGTACTTTCAAGTTTTGTATTTAAAAATTTTGTTTCTTTTATGAAGTTATATGATGGCTTCAATGTCAGAGTCAAGTATTTAGATAGTTGTTTCTCACAGATTTTATTAAATTCAAATTTCTCCACTATGCCTGTGTTCTGACATTCTAGCACACAAATTTTTTAAAAGGCACTTTCACTAACATTTTAGGTATGGTTTTTAAATTATGCCTTAATGGTATTTTTTTATTATATTGCCTTAGTGTTCTGAGAAAATGATGATCCTTAAAAAAAAAATCTCTGTAAGTCAAAGTCTTTTCAATGGATTTCACTGCCAAAGCTGGTCTTCTGTCATTGTGTTTCTACTTATACTTACATTCATTGTCACTAATAACTGAAATTATGCCTTGTTACTCATTTCCAGATTTATAGAACAAAATCCACATAAAAAATGTATGTGAGGCCATTGGGTATAGCACTTTCACTGTGTATTTAAATTATTTTAAAGAAGCTCTGGACTATGTGGGCTTGAATGCTACTTTTAAATTATGCTGCATATTGAAAGCTGTTTTTGAGCTTTTGGAATAAATTCAGGCTCAAGTAAAAAAATATATATTTATTTCCTGTTCATGTTCAGAGTGCTGTATAGGCTAAAGCATAAGGGGAATAGAGAAAAGCCTAAAATACAACCCTGCCCTCAAAGAGTTTAAAATGCCATTGAGGGAAAATAAAACTGCTGGAATTAGTTTGCATACGAGTCTATATTAATATACTGAGGGGGCGATTAAAATGTGACTAGGGGGCGCCTGGGTAGCGCAGTCGTTAAGAGTCTGCCTTCGGCTCAGGGCGTGATCCCGGCATTCAGGGATCGAGTCCCACAACGGGCTCCTCCGCTGGGAGCCTGCTTCTTCCTCTCCCACTCCCCTGCTGCGTTCCCTCTCTCGCTGGCTGTCTCTGTGTCACATAAATAAATAAAATAAAATCTTAAAAAAATAAAATGTGACTACAAATCAGAATATGGTAATTTGTACACGTGCAATAACAAAATTAAAAGGCTTGTGTTTTCCATACTTCGCAGTATGTAAAATATTTTCACATAATTTCATTTCATGTTTATAATAACCCTGTGTGGAAAAAGAGCTGGTACTATTATCGTCACTTTACAGATGAGAAAGTAAGTTCAAGAAGTCCAAGATCAGACAGCTGGCAAATGGTAGAGCTAGGATTAGAACCTAGATCTATTTGACTTTGGTTCTAAGTCCACTAGATCATGCTATTACGCCATAACATTTATCCAGATTATCAACAGTCTACCAAGGCTGCTAAACTGAAAGGAGATAATTTGAAACACTTGTACTTTGGTTGTTTATCTCTTTTCTCAGAATGTGTATGTATCTAAGTATGTTTCCGTATGCATATGAATATGCACACTTAAATGTACATAGAAAGGAACAAAGAAGACAATATTTACTGGTCCATTACTTCCCTGTACAACAAACATAATAATTCCCCAAACTCCTTCCCATAGTCTTCTACTCTTTTCTTTCTGTAATTCCCTTCATCTTTATGACTTGAGATACCACTTCTACATTGATTGAACCCCAAGGAACCTGCTGATACCTCTGAGTCATTTTTGATTCTTCTGTATCTCTCTCCCAAATCCATTGTCTCTTGCATCTTTTCCATTCTCAGTTCTACCATTCTAGTGTAGGCCCTAATCACCTCATTACTGCAGTGTTGATTACTCTCTGCCTTCTTTATTTTTCTTCCCATCCATTTCCACAAATATGTGTAACTCCTTGATCATGTCACTCTCCCATTCAACCTTAAATTTTTCACCATTTCCCATAGGATAAAATCCATAACCTTTAGCTAAACACTTCTGTAGTCTGGTGCTAGCCCAGACTGGTCTCCTAAACTTGTCTCTTACGATTTCCCCTAGTTATACCTTTTAATCTAACCGCATTGTGCCTTTGATATACATTGTGTGTCCTTATAATGCTTTTGTTCATGCTAGCCTTTTATACCTTTACAAATCTTACTTACTCTTCTCAATATCACTGCCTGTGTAAAAAGCCCATAATAATTTCTCCAGCCCTAGCAGTCACCGTGCACAGTCAATTGTTGGCCTATAAACTTTTTTACCCTGGTGATATTTTACATTCTTTTATTATTTTATAGAATTTCCCATCTATTTATATCTTACCTCCTCAGCAAGATTGTAAGCTCCATGAGGGCAGAGACTATATTTCATTTATCCTCATACTCCTGTCATCATATAGCAGAAAATTTGAGCTCATTGGATGCTTCATAGGTCCTTGTTGATTTTGTTTGAGCAGTGTCAAAGATAGGAGGAAATAATGAGAATGAAATAAGTTAGGGTTTAATTTTTTTCATGACAGTACCTAAATGGCATTTGTCTTTAACAAGGCAAATGTGAAAGCTAAAAAGGAGCTTTCCTACTGAAAGAAAAAAATTGTGAATAATTCATAAGAATAGTATCAGTACTTAAAATAAGCTATTTTATTTTTTTGATATTAGAAAGAATACTTACAAGGGGTTGAACATTGATGAAAAATTAGAAACATTTCTTTACTATTTTTGCTTAATTTATTAGATTACTACTTATATTTTTATTTTGCCAAGAGCAACTTTTTAAATGTAGAAATTCTGCAAAATCAATTTTTAGAGTGATAATATCCTAAATTGTATTAAAGTAACATCATTACCAAAGTGGAATTTATATTCTCTGTTAAGTCATCTTCAATGGGATTCAATGCGGTACTGGCCTTTCTGTCTTATTCCAAAATTGTTAGCACCACAATAGGCAGTCTTTATCTACACCACCAAGTGACTGAAAAACATTAGTCTTCATGTCTAAATATTTCAACGCTGACTATCTTTCTTCTGAACTGGAAAACATTGCTTCACCATCATGTACATCAGAAAGGGAAATGGGGATAACATGGAACACAGGAGAGTCACTTTACGTAAGACTCAGTAGATGACACTTGCTTATTATGTAAAGAAGAAGCTATTATGCATAGGTGAGAGTCAGACCCAGGCAGCATGAGGGTGAAAGAGATGCATCCCAAAATCATGTCTTCTTAATGCTCCCATGTAGTCTATTTTGGTGACCTGACAGGTCAATTGAATCAACACACTGTGTCAATGT
The DNA here is from genome assembly GCF_002007445.2 of Ailuropoda melanoleuca. Lineage (NCBI taxonomy): Eukaryota > Metazoa > Chordata > Mammalia > Carnivora > Ursidae > Ailuropoda > Ailuropoda melanoleuca. The sequence goes on from NC_048238.1 coordinate 73,066,092, forward strand.
AGCCAAATAGGTGGTAAAATATTTTATACCTCATTGAGTTAGCTAGTCGTTTGGCTAAATTGATTGAAATTAACTAGTTGTTTTGGTGTATCATAGACACGTCTGAACATCCTCCTTGACCATAGAGTGTGAGGCTTATATAAACCATGTTTCCTAGCTCAAAATTACAAGATTTGAGTTGAGGACTATAACACACTGAATAAGAGATGATAAGAAGTCATCTCCTAGTATACCCTGACATTTAAAGAACTTAACATAAAAACACCCAAGAAGTCATTAGGACGGCAGAGATTCTATAGTCCATAGAAGATCAATTTAATTTTTTTTGAGATTCTACAACAATCAGACTGAGCAGGGACTTGGATCCTGGGTACTCAATGGTACACAGGAAGACTCCTTTTACAAGTAAGCCATTTGGGACAATTATGCAGTTTTTAGATGCAACCACTGGAGGGTGTTTGATTTTAATCCTTCCTTCCTGAATAAGGAAATTCATGTTCTCTGAATTCCGATTTGCGAGTGTAACCTGCAGAAGTTCTTAAAAAGGCCCTTTGACAATTTTTCTTTTTCCATCAACATTTCAGAGCTGGCTGAGCAGTCACCATGTCACGATTAACGAGTTTTTCCTTGGCATTTTTAGCATGCATTCAGGAAGTCGATGAAGTATATGAATAATATACTTGATTTACACATGAATGACAGAGTAGAACATTCTGGACTTGGTGTATGTGTGTTATTAAAGAAGCTTCTGTGGTCTGTATTTGCAGCCATTGGTACAGATTTAACAGGTTATGCTATATAAATATAGACACATTCCTGGGGGGAAAACTAGTTACAATATTATAAGCTATGTTTGTCCCTCACATCTCATTTAAAATATGTTGACCCAAGACCACTCCTTCCTCCAAAAACTAGCAACGAGGCCTTTGAGGACTGTAAAAGCAGGCTTCATAATATCATCCTTGATCTACAACAATAATTTTTTATGAATCAAATTAATGAAGTCTATGACATTAACCCATTAATGTTTAATGTCTTCAGTTTTGATGTATCTTCAGTTTCTTTTGCACCATTCTCATGGTATTCCAACTCAATCTCATTAACACACAAACCTTTCCAATGCATACAATTTCAAAAGTACATGAAGGGGACTCCCCCCCACCTTCTCTCTGTCTCTCAGTCTCTCTCTTCCTCATATGATCAAGGGTTCTCAAAATGCTTCAATATAAAGATGTCACTTTCCAAGGTAAGGTGGTGTCTGCACTATTCCCACATGCTCTACTAGAGAAGTGTCCTTTGGCCATTATGAACCAGCAGAGATGGGAAGATTTGACACAAATATTTTTCCTAAAGGCTAAAACTAAAAGTCTTCAGATCTGGACATTAGTTTCCTGGCAGTGGCCTACCTTTCCATTCTTGAGGCTGTGGCCAGGATCTTCCTTATGTTTTCTCAGGTTTGGTGCCTGAATGTGGCAAGAATTCCTACTTTCCAGTAAAAATTTGGTTTGTCTCTTCCCAGGCTAGAAACATCTGTCCTGAGAATAGCAAAAGCAACTTTGTTGCCAACAGGCGTCTGAGTGTCAGAACTGACAGGCAACCAAAAGAAAGCCAGATAGAAAACACCCTACTCAAACTGCCTAGAGACACAAACTTGAGACGTAGAGATTTTCTCACCCCTGCAGCTGCTGGGTTTTGTGGTGTAAAGTACTGTACACAGAGCACATTGTGTTCATGAGGCCTAGTGGATCCTTGAGGAATGAACAGATGTGCTCTGAAGCTGACATGTGACCAATAGAACCCAGCTGTGCAATTGAGATTCTGAGACTGGGGACATTTTTGGATGAGTACCATTTAGGTTCTCTATCCCACCTTCTCTCAGTGTTTCTGCAGGGATTAAAAAACATGAAAATATAAAAGGTTACTGAATTAGGCTGAGGGCTACTGATCAGATGGAGAAAATAACATTCTAAGACTAAAAGTAGAAACAACCCAATCCTGTAGCTGTTGTTTGCCTTTAAGAGAAAACAATCAAGGTACTTAAAAATGCATATGCAATATTTATTAACAGTTATAACTTGAGCCAGTTCCTTCTGAAGGTTTAGAAAAATCTATGACTATCTAAGTGGAATTTGAAGAGAAAAAAAATCCTTCAAAGACATTTATCTCAATTTTCTCTTCTATTCAAAGACTGAGTTATTCATGCATTATTATACTAGAGAAAGACATTAATAAACTAAAGATATTGTCATACATATGTTTGATCAGCTCTGTCTGTTGAAGTTATATTTATGAATTTGGCATCAAGTATCAGTATTACTGAAGGAGTAATTGAGCGAGTGAAACTCAAGAATCCTATAACTCTTTCAGTAATTTAAGGGAAAATGATAATGTCTGATTACATTCTTGCATTTCCTCACTATTCTAATCTTCAGTTTTTTAATGCTTAGTGCTAGCCATGTGATTGTGCTGACAATGGAATGACAAATGAGTGGAGAATACATCTGGTGTCAGATGATCCCTAGTCACTGCTAAGTGAGGCATGCAAAAAATATTTTTGTACATGGATCTGTAAGTACTCATTGCCAATAGTTCCTCTAATAGCTGGACATATTGGACACCATTCAAGTAAATTTTCCTTGGGGAGTAATAAAATCCTTTTCAGGCAATCTGATGTCTGTGACCTAAAAAGTGTGAGGCAGGGGTGACATGCACAACTATGGAAATTTAACACGTTGTGTGCAATTTACTCACATGGAATAAAATTAGATATGCCCACTATCCCCTTCATGTTAAAGTCCAGAGAAGGGAATTGTACCCCAATATGCCTCCAGATGTACTGAGGTCAATGGACTGAGGTTTCTCACAAAAGTTTGAGGTTAAGGAAGAACTGTGTAGAGTTTCAATCAAGAAATCTACTGCTTGAATGGCACAAAGAACAAGTACCTTAAAAAAAAAGAGAGAGAGCATAAGACCAGGATAAAACTGTCTTTAAGTACAAAGGAGCCACAGAAAAGACAATATAAAGAGAGAGCAGGTAATCTTGTTCCCTATTTACTAAGATTGCATTGATTGAAATTAGTTCTATCTACAAGCTTCTAGGGCATCACGTTAAGGGAGAAAAGAGAGAGGAAGGACATTTTGCAGACTTTTTTTGCTACTCTCCACATTATCTTTCCCTCAATATTCTCTGAATGTGTTCCATTACCTACCTCCACCCTTGGTAAAGAGGTGAAGAGAGATGAGAAAGCATTTGGAGATGTGGACAATATTCCAGAGTAAATTCTGCCTACTGTCATGCTTCCCCACCCACCCACAGGTAAAATGTAATAGCAAAAGTAAGGGATTCACTACCAGAAATACAGTCTTCAAAGTAAAAACTGTGAATAAACATAGTTCGCTATACTTACAAGGTCTTAGCAAATCCATGTTAACCATTGATCAACCAAACTATCAATAAGTATTAATTAGTATACTTAACATTAGTCAGTAGAAAACAAAACTCCTACCAAAAAATTTAGCCCAATAAACTATCTATGAAATATCAAGCCAAGGACTTGGAGGAGAAAAGGAAAGTTTTTGTAAGGTAAGTAATATCACGCACTGTTTAGAAAGCCCCTCCTTCCCACACATACATCTAGTTAAATAAAAATTTTATTGCCTCAATCTTTGTGGCAGACAACACAGGCAGAATCTAACATCTGCCAGAGGCAGAATCAAGACCCAAATCTTTACTAATATCAGCCAAGATAAAAGAGTCAGGTTGTCAATCTATATAACTCTTGCAATAGGTTAGTATTAAGCATCATTATTTAAAATGCAGATAGTATATTCAGTGAGACAACAGTATAAGTACTTTGCTGTATCTAGTTATACCAGAGAGCTAATAATTTTTCCCAAATACATAGTTCTGAATAATACATTTTTCTTTGATACATAGGAAACCTATATTATTTTTGCTGGTTTCTCCATACAAGTCAAAGGAAAGAACTTAATCAATTAGAAAGAACCCATTTCTAATTTCAGTTTAGAAATTAAATCTTGAATTTAAGTCTTGAAATATTAACCCATAGGTTTTAGAAATACCACTGTTGATAATGTTGGCCAAAAATTAACGAAGTAGTATCTATGTTAATGCATCCTGTCTCATCCTAATGATTTGTCTATTTAACTGATAGTGGATGTACATAGGTGTGGGTATATCAAACTATTATTATATGAACTTGAAAAAATAGTAAATCATGTCTTTGTCTACAGACTATTTGTCTTTTAACTGTTTAAAAATATGTCAACCACCCTTAACAGTGACCCTGACATAAGATAATTTACAAGTAGCTAATTGATTAGTTTGATAAAGCAGGTGGTTAGTAGGCAGTAGCAAGACCTCATGGAAATTCCTAAATATATGGGGGGCTTTTTCCTCCCTTGTTCTTCTGCCTACATCTGCAGCAGATTCAGCACCTGAGATTTAGAAGAGTACTGAGTTCTTTGGGGGAAAGTATACACATCCCATTAGAAGCCATTTCTTAGAGCTGCCATTCTTCCTGCTTCTATTTCATTGCTTCATTTCTTTCTTCAGTTTGCTTTTCTGCTTTGTTAATAACTGTCCTGTTTCCAAGTCACTTTTGTAGATCTAATTCTACTTTTCTAAATGCACTGTAATTTTGGTTTATACAACTGCCCCTGAAAGAAATTTTTAAATTGAATTTGCTTTCCTTTTAATAGTTTTAGGTAGTCACTTTCCTTGCTTCCTGTTGGCTTGACCTTTCTTCATTCTCTAATAGGTACACATCCCACAGAGGGCCTAGTGACAATGCATTTCCTTTCTACACTATTCCATAATCTCCATCAACTCTCAGTATAGACAAAAGAAAAAAGGTTCTTTGAAGTTGCACTTATAATGTGAAAAATGAATTTGTACCAACTCAAGCCTCTATAAAACTACGGTCAAGGGGATTTTTTCTTTACCACTTGTGAAGATCACAAATAGACTAAATGTAATTAGCTTTATTTTGTGTCTGATAAATTGGTATGGTTTCACGGCCTTGTCTAGAGAAGCAGAAGACTATCATACCCAGGCTTCTTTAGTCTTTTCTGTCACCATAAGTTACTTCAAACCAAAATCTGCAAAGAAATAACTTAATGACCTTTTATTTAAGGGATATTTTATATTTTTCTATGTGGAAAAAAAGAGCCTTTGAGGGATTCCTGGTATTCAGTTACTAAATTCTCCTGAATAAGTCAGGGCAAGATTTAATGATTATTCATGTGTGCTGTGGATTTGGGGATTTTTTTTTAAAGTTTCTTTATTATCTCTTCGTGGTAACAAGCTTTTTAGAATGGTTTCTGAAGGTTTCTAAAATGTCCCCCCACAAAACCACAGCTCTACCACGGCAAACACCACTGCCTGTCACAGACTACACTAGCTATGGACTGGCAATGTCTTAACATGATACCTGTTTCTGCTTAGTTTATTTGGAACTTTTCCAAACCTAAACACCCTGATTGGTCTCTAATTCAAGGGCAGCAAACTTTCTCTGTAAAAGTCCAGATAGTAAATATTTTTGGCTTTGTGGGTCATATATGGTCTCTGTTGCATCATATTCTTTTTTTTTTCCACAACCCTTAAAAAGTTATTCCTTGCTCACAGACCATACAAAAACAGGACATGTTCTTAATGGATCAGGCTCTAGTTTACAGTCATTGGATGCAAACATGCAACCTGGGGGTAAGAGGGAAATTATTTGGGGCACTTGCTGCATAGAAGCCAGCAACAACTCCCTGGCTAAAGATTAGCAAGTAAAAAATATTAATCCTACCTGTTTGGTCTCTTGTTAGTTTACTACATTTTCCATGATGGCTAGGTCCTGGTTTTTTCCCAAAGATAAAAAGACAGAAAGTAAAGACTTAAGAAGGGAGGAAGGAAGGGCATAAAGGGAGATAGACAAAAAGAGGAAGGGAGAGCAAGAGAGGGAAAGGCAGAAATAGTGAGCAAGAAAGAAAAAAGGGAGATAAAAGGACAAGAAGGAGACAGGACAGTAAAAGAAAGAGAGAAAGAGAGAGGTAGAGAGGAGCTGGGGGGTGGAGAAAAAAACATAGAAAAACAGAGAGAGAGCCAGAATATGGAAGCTAGTGCACAGTCTCTCCTTCTTTTCCTTAGAGCCAGGCAGCTCTTAGAGGCACCTCCCCAGCTGCTTTCAAACATTGAGGTTGCTGCCCAGCCACTGATCACCATCCCAAGAAGTCAAATGTGGGCTTCACATCTGAAAACTTCCACTTGGTTTTTCACCAAGTGAAATGGAACACGAAATTCAGGGCCCAAGCAAATGGCTCGTGTTTTCTTTGGGACACTTGGTCTGTGTCTACCCAGGGAAAATTTTGATGTACTGACTGACTGACTCCAGTGCATATGATTAATGTATATATAGGGCAAACCAGGATAATTCAGACCTTTTTTCTTCCACAGCAGGTTTTCGGCCGGAATTATCTGGAAGGTTGCCTCAACTCTCCACTAGGCTTTGCCAGGATAAGCACAGCCAGTGTAGTATGCAGGAGACAGGGACCACTCCCTCTATCCAAGGTTCCCTTCAACACCCACACCCTGTGCAGCTGAGCATAGTGGGATCTGTCCTGACAGTCATTCTTTCTGGAGGCAAATGCAAATTCTGTCTAATGAATCTCTAAGAGGCCCCCAAAACCCTAAATGTTGCATTTGGCTTAGCTGTCAAATGGCAAAATATAATAGATTGATGAAGGAGGAGAAACATACAAATGGGAAGAAAAAACGTACCCTGTTCCCTTCCCCATTCAGGAAAGAGGATAGCAAAAGCCAAAGCCCATAAATCCCAATCAAACTAATTAGTACGTATGTATATAGTTTCTCTTAAGACTGTGGACACCTGGATTGTAATTTTTTTCTTTAAGTAGAGATATGTATAGATAGACATACCTTTTGTTTTTAAAAGTATAGTTAAAAAGTAAATTAGACTACATCCCAACATATAGAAAAAGTGTTGCTCATAGAGGCATAGTTTATGTGACAGATGTGCTCCTTACAAGATTTGTACAGATCATTTTTTTTAATTAAATGAAAAGCTACAATTAATAAGGGAAGAATACTACTTGGAATAATCCCTTGGTAAATTATTTTGTAAAGAATTCCTCTATGAAATTAACAATTAACTCATAATTTACCTGGCAAAACTGTATTTTCATGGACTCTTGTACTGATGTCTTAATCTGGGTTTGGGTTTTGTTTTGTTTTGCTTTGTTTTGTGTGGAGGAAAGGTGAAAAGAATAATGGGAAAGATGCATGATAGTTTATTTTACTGTATCTTACAGATCCAACCTCTAATGATGAAGCTTCCCACATAACTTCTTTCTTTTTGGGAGCAGGAAGAAAGGAAGAAAATGAAGAGTCAGAGCTGTTGATACATTGGGATAAAATTTTTCCACTTTATTGAAACTTTCTACCTTTCCTTCCATTCTGTTTCACCAGTTCTCTAAGTGATAATTACAGAGTGATAACTTCCCCATTGCTGCTCGTGTGATGTTTTTATTTTGCTTTGTTTGTTTGTTTTTATTTATTTTATTTGTTTTAGATTTCAATGCTGATTTTTTCCCTGAATAAATAATCTCTTTAAATTCTTAAGAGGTTCCCACTCCACTTAGAAGTTGCCTTACAAATATTCATTGTAACTACTGCATGAGAAAGTCCTAAAATGTATTAAGTAAAAACCAAAACAACAGTAACAACAAATTGTTAAGTGGGCAATTTTATGTGTATCTCTTAAAAAGTTTTTTGTTTATCTATAGGGTGTGTAGAAAGTTTACTCATTTTCACTTGTGAAAATGTTCTTGCTGCCTAGTGGTGGAAATAAAACCCTGGAAAAGAGACATATCTGTAAAATATGCATCTGTAAAATAAGTTTCTCTTTTCAAATGGCTTGTACTGGGCTGTTTGGTGGCCCCACACTATGTACTGGACGTGACTTCTTGAAAGCAGTCTGTAACCTTGGGCAGGTTTGCAGTGACAAATGTTGCTATGCTTCTGTAAGCACTGCTTCTGCTAGAGGGCACTGTACATTAGACAAGGCCTTGTGCTCTACTTAGTAAAGACAGCTCTCTGTTGCTGCACCTGTGTCCAAGTCTCCATTTGTTAACACATGTGTGTGTTTCCCTTTTTGGCGGATAAGACTTTGGGAAGCATGATTGCAAAAGGATTATTCTGTGGAATAAATAAATCTAGAATTAGTTGAGTGTTTTTCTACCATGAAAGGACTATAACATATTCACCTCACTCGCAGAATTGCTCCACAAAGTAGGGCAAAGACTTCTCAACTGATTGACTCCCCCTTTATCCTTTTACCATTCATTCCACATCATCCCCCACCTCTAACTTCACCCCTTACTCTTCCCTGGAACAAAGGGCAGCTGGTTCAAATTAAACACATGGGCACAAAAACACCACGTCCCTATCTCTCAGTTTGAAGGACAACATGGAGAACCTAAGATTGCAGATAACAAAAGGTATTCTGAGGAACAAGCTATGATTCTAGAAGAGATTTTCCACTGTTTCTATCAGTTATCTTTGAAGTAGTTCATATACATACCCCCTAACTTTTTAGTAGTTTGGTAGTTTAGTAGTTTAAAACTACGGGGAAAACCAAGTCAAACCCATAAATACAGTGACCTTTCATTCATTAAACAACTCCATTTCTCTTTTCATCAATCTGATGATTATTTGTTCCCCTAGAGCTGTTGATACATTGAGATAAAATTTGGAAGACTGCCTTGAACTAAATGACTAAATAAATAAAAATAGCTGAAATACATCTAAGCTCTGAAGAAGTCAGAGTTTTGTATTAGTCAACAGAACACTGTAAGTAATGATGAAGAGAAAGAAAATAAGTATTATAAGTGGAGGGTTTTTTTTCCATTGTTTTTTTTTTTTAGGAAATGTACTTTCTGAATGTGTACTACAAGAAAAGAAAATGTGATGTACATTAGTGAAAGACTGGCTTTTTGCTATATTAGATTGCAAACCTAATGCTTTAAAGACTGGAAATGTCTTTGTTTTACTCTTTCTCTCTTTCTGTGATTTGTAGCATACATTGAAGATCTCACAAGATGTGTTGAGCAAAGCAGAAGACTTATTATCGTGCTAACTCCAGACTATATTCTCAGACGAGGATGGAGTATTTTCGAATTGGAAAGCAGACTCCATAACATGCTAGTCAGTGGAGAAATCAAAGTGATTTTGATTGAGTGTACAGAATTAAAAGGAAAGGTGAATTGCCAGGAAGTGGAATCACTAAAGCGCAGCATCAAACTTCTGTCCTTGATCAAGTGGAAGGGACCCAAAAGCAGCAAATTAAATTCTAAGTTTTGGAAGCAATTAGTACATGAAATGCCCATCAAGAAGAAAGAAATGCTTTCTCGGTGCCATGTTCTGGACTCTGCAGAACAAGGACTTTTTGGAGAACTCCAGCCTATACCCTCTATTGCCATGACCAGTACCTCGGCCTCTCTGGTGTCATCTCAAGCTGATCTCCCTGATTTCCACCATTCAGATTCAATGCAAATGAGACACTGTTGCAGTGGTTATAAACACGAGATGCCAACCACCACCTTGCCAGTACCTTCCTTAGGCAACCACCACACTTATTGCAACCTGCCTCTGACACTACTCAATGGACAGCTACCTCTTAATAGTACCCTGAAAGATACCCAAGAATTTCATAGGAACAGTTCCCTGCTACCTTTATCATCCAAAGAGCTTAGCTTCACCAGTGATATTTGGTAGTAACAACTCTGAAGTCCCCTGTATGTGAGCATACAGAATTTCTGCTTTACCAGGCATAAAGTACACCTAACAACATTGAGGTGCTGAAAAAGTGTTCACAGTAAAAGGCACAGAATGCCTTTTGTACTTAAAATTTTTGTTTACATTTCCAGAATAGTGGGGGGTGGGGGGAAGAAGGACCTGCTTTTGTAGTATAGTACCTTGTTTCAATGTATAGTTTTGATTTCTTCCTGAAAATAAAATTTAAAAATCCTTTTGTTTTAGAGTAGGTTTTATGATACCATTTGGACTGCAAACTTTGTAGATGAGGTATCTTCCCCATATTTATAAATATTTCAGTATTTACATGGTACCTGAAATAAGGAAAACTTAAAGACTTGAATTGAATTTGAAAATTCTGAACTAAGTTTAAGGGGAAAAGAGAACTTCTACAGAAAACCGAAAAATCAGGAGTTATCAAGAAAGAAGTGTTGAAGCACCCCAATTAGAAGATTGTAGAAGATCAGTTAAGAAAAAAATGTGATTGAAATATTTGGAACTTCTTCGACATACTGGGCAACTTCTCTAAACTAAATCAACAGCTCATAATGACCGCTTATAGTTGTATAGGGAAGCACATCTTCTTTAGGCAGACTGGTAGGTAGGCAAATATGCATTTCTTAAGCAAATGAATAGAGAGGCTGCTAGTTCTTTGAAGATGATTTTAAAGAACTCTTATGGCTTTCTAGCCTATTACAAAAGTTTTACAAATTTGAAAACACATTTTAAGATGCACATTTTATTGTTTGCTAATAATTCACATTTGGATTTTTTTCCAAATGATCTCTTGACTTGCTTTATATGAGGATGTGCGCATCTTCCTACTTTTTAACAGCATCATTGGAGTCTGAATTTAAATAAATATTGACTGCAAGTGTCAGCAGTAGAAAAGAAGTAAAACAACAATATTCACAGATGAAGTGCAAAATAATTCAAGTTTACTAGTGGTAGAGCAGCAATTGCAGTGATTCTCATCTGAAATGTAGTTGTGAAACAAACTATTCTGTACATACACACTATCTTCTTGGCCATGTGTGCAAGGTTCCTGCAGAAGTATCTCTATTCCTGGTGCTTCAAAGAGTATATTTTATAGACTAAACTTCTCCACCTTCACATTATAACTGTGATTGTACCACACCAGGAAATCCCTGTGAATGATCTAAAATATTGTGAATTTGCTGTAAGGATTGTGCCCCTATTCTAGTATTTATTGTGGATTACTACTTCATGTTCTTTCCAATTACTCAGTTTTGGTGTGTTCTCTACCAAGATGCCTGTGGGGGCCAACGTTTAATCAAGGTTGATTCTGACACCTTGCAAATGGTTCGTAAATCATATTTTTGGACAAATATAAATAAGGACAGATGTACACAGTGTGGAAAATTAAGAATTTGCCCAACCCTTGTAAATGTGAAACTCAAATGTATAAGAAAATATTAGATAATATGTTTTGATTATTTCTTTCAACTTTTTTATATTATTGATTCCCTGTGATCCATGGGAAGTTTTGTTTAAAGTACTTGTTTCTCCATTGCTTTTCTATATCCAGCTGCTCAGAAAATGCATTATGCTTCAACAGTATGTAAAAGCTTAACAGTGATACATGTTCATTTCATAGTGAAACAATTAGTTGCTCCTTGTTCAATACATATAGGTATTGTTAGATGTATTGTTTCCACTGAGGAAGGTGATTTTGCTTCTGTAAAAAAAAAAAAAGGTATTTCAAAATGGAAATTTATCAATTCCAAACCTTTTTCCAAGTGTTATAAAGTTGTATTTACTCTTCATTGTTCTTTAAAGATATCTGTAATTACTAAGTTAATAACCTGCATGAAATGAGTAGTATATATGTTTAAGTGACCAATTGTACTTTTTATTATTTTGTTTTTCACAGAAGCCTAGATTAATTCAAATAGAATGTTCAGTGGTATTTTTAAACTAATAGTTCTGTATTGAGCATGCCAGTTCTGAAAATATAACATGGGTCTCTCTGCTTCCTTTATTTACAATGATTAAACGTGGGTAGCAATTTGAGTTGGCTGGCCACAATGTGTCCTTTCACTACTAGTAAGTACTCAAAAACAGAGCATTCACACTTGTGCTGGGGAACTTGACAAGAAACCTTTTCTACCATTTTCAAGAACCAATGTGTACACTATCTATAAAAATTTATTTCTAGATGGCAATTCAAAATTTGATTTTCATCTGAGATTTTTGAAAGATATAGCCCATAGGATATAATAAGCATTTAGTCTAGAACATAATATATTCTTCCCCTTGCTTACACAGTAGGAAAAACTATCTTCTCAATTTTTTCATTGAAATGGATTTGAAAATTTAGAAAAATACTAGGGCAATTAGTTCCCATATGTTCATAGCAAATTTATTTAACTCATCCATCAACAGTACACATTTTAAAAAACTGAGGCTGCTTTAAGATAAAAAATCTGAAAATGTCAGAAATTATGAGACAAATGAGTAATGTACAAAAGCAATAGATATAGGAAGTGAAAACTGCATTAAGAATAAACAGTGCTCAAGAGATGGTCAACATGTACTTGGTTTTAATTTGGAAAAATATAAAATCTGGCAAGTTTGGTAATCTATGAGCTCCAATCTAACTATGGAGATTCTGAAAGGTAGCTGGATGGCTCCTGAAAAGAAGTAAGAAGGTATGTCTTCTCACCCCCTCTAAGCCTTAATTAAATTAGATCCAAATCTGTTCAGCTTTCAATCACTCTCATTTTTAAAAAATGGGTACAAAGACACCTGTGGGCTTCTGGTAAAGCTTGAACCCAAGGTAGTATCATGTGAAAAATAGATAATTGGTTTGAGTATTGGTAGCTAATATTGTGGGGCTTAAAAGTAGAAAACAAACTGCAATGAGAGGAGAAACAATTCAGTTATGAAAGAGAAGTTTATAGAGGAGTTTCAAGAGGACATGGAAATGATTACTATCCTGTGGATTACTTTTGTAACAAGTTGAAAGATGGCAGGTGTGTGAAAGAAGCAAATTCTGGAAAAAAAGAGGAGACTGATCCACTTGGTGATTGAAGGGCTTACAAGAGTATAGAACCACTGGATTCAAGCATTTACTGCCCTTTGGCATTTTATTTTTAAATAAATTGGTTGGTTTTTACCAAGTGTTTTCTAAAAAATAAATAATGATCATGGGAAATATACTAGAAATTGTACATATAAATCTTTATGCTCCTTGTATTAATTTCCCAAGGTGAGGTAGTAACCTGATAAAATCAGAATGAAGTTAAGACAGAACATAGTTCCATAGTGACCAGTTAAATCTGAACACTAGCAATTGTTGTTGCTATTTTTTGGGAGACAATTTCATGTTGAAAATTGGCTCAAATTTCTCTATTACTCAAGCATTTTTGTTCTAAGATGTCTGATAGGAGGTCACAGTGTTGAATATTAAGGTTCTCTGATGAATGTATGGGGCTGTCTAATAAACAATAATCATTAGCTTCAAAGCTTTTCATATAAAACTTACCTTTTTTAGAACTGAAATCAGCCATAGACAATTTAAGAAGGTTATTCAGCATTCTAATTTTACTGTGAGATCACCTGCACCCATCTAAACTTGTCTTCTCAAATGTTCACTGCTGTTTGATCAACCACATTTTCTCCAGATATTACTAAAGTCAATCATGAATATTAATTGAGTGCCCACCATGTACTGCCCATTACATAAAGTATAATACAAATATATTTTTTTAAAACTTGAAGTCCCTGTTTTCAAATAATGTACACATTATATGCACAATGAAAGGGGTATTTGCAAAACACATTCCAGTGTAGGAAAATTAATATTTTACGTGCAGAGTAGATAAGTGAGGTGGGATGATTCAGTCCCAAATTGAGCAAGAGATGGGTTTGGAATAGAAAAAACAGTGGTGAAGAAAGGCAATTTCCCAAGTGTGGAGAACAACACATGTGAAGATTCAGAAGAAAATAATCAAGTCCTTTTTTCTGATAACAAGCATATCTGGCTAGCAAGAGCAGAAATCTGTGTGAGGGCATAGTAAGAAATAAGGATAGGAGAGGTGCTGGAACATTCATGTGGTAACAGATGCACGAAGAATTACATAGGGGAAGAGAACGGTGGCAGGGAGACCAGTTGGGATGCTATTGTCGTAGTCCACATAAGAGGTGATAAGAGATAGTGGTGAACTGGATACTCTCAGAAGAGGCAAATCTGAGGAGAAAGAGGAATGGGCAGGATGTGGTGAAGTGAAAAGTGGAAAATAAAAAAAGTCAATAAAGACTTCAAGGATCAAGAAAGTTAGTTGCACAAAAGGAATTATCTTGGAGTATTTACCTTACCTTCTTAATTGAGCATCCTGACATAAGGACAAGAATAGAGACAACACAATGATAGGTGTATTTGCTACTGGAGCAACTTTTGAAGTGTTTGCAGGAGAATAATGGTTAAGAAAGACAATGTACTTCTGCAAAGCTGCTTTAGAAATGAATAATTACATTCACTCCACTAAATATAATCTCAAATTCTCAAAGGAATTAATGGAGTTTGGTCCTTTGGGTCTCATCTGTCTGCCAATTCTATTTAAATTCTTCACTTCACTTTGGCATATAGAATTATGATCTGAAAATAAAGATATTGAAATGGTTCAATTAGAGAGAACTTCAAAAGGTAGGGATTGAGGGTGTTGGTCACTAATTTGAACATAATAAAAATACCATAATAGAAAAAAATAAAATAAAATAAACTGGACAAGGTTTACAAAGAGCAAAAAGGAATATGTTGAAGTGTGTTGGAGTGGTGAGAGGCAGCCCACGAAGTGGCCCTGTGAAGAAAAATAAAGAATTAACAGCCATGTGAAGCTTGAGCCCAAAGAACCAAATTTTTACCAAAATTGAATGTGGAATGATTACCATCTTTAAAATTATGAAGGACATTTTATAAATGACATTGTATTAGTAAGAGTTGATAACTGTTGTTTTAAAAATAGAGCTTCAGACAGGAGGAGGGTGGGGGAATGGGATAGACTGGTGATGGGTAGTAAGGATGGCACGTATTGCATGGTGCACTGGGTGTTATACACAACTAATGAATCATCGAACTTTACATCAGACCAGGGATGTACTGTATGGTGACTAACATAATACAATTAAAAAACATTAAAATATTTTAAAAAATAGAGCTACCCTTCGACCCAGCAATTTCACTACTAGGTATTTACCCCAAAGATATAGATGTAGTGTAAAGAAGGAGCACATGCACCCAATGTTCATAACAGCAACGTGCACAATAGCCAAACTGTGGAAGGAGTCGAGATGTCCTCCAACAGGTGAGTGAATAAAGCAGATGTGGTATATATATATATATATGAATATTACTCAGCCATCAGAAAGGATTAACACCCACCATTTGCATTGACATGGATGGAACTGGAGGGGATTATGCTAAGTGAAATAAGTCAAGCAGAGAAAGACAATTATCATATGGTTTCACTCATATGTAGAACATAAGGAATAGCAGGGAGGACATTAGAGGAAGGAAGGGAAAACTGAAGGAGGGGAAATCAGAGAGGGAGATGAACCATGAGAGACTATGGACTCCGGGAAACAAACTGAGGGTTTCAGAGGGGGTGGGGTGGGGGGAGGGGGTAATAGGGTAATAGGTATTAAGTAGGGCACATGTTGTAATGAGCACTTGGTGTTATACACAACTAATGAATCATAGAACACTACATCAAAAACTAATGATGTATTATAGAGTAGCTAACTGAACATAATAAAAAAATAAATAAACATTACCTTTCCTAGCACAGAAAAAGTAAAAAGAGTTGATAACTGTTGTTAAAGGACAACAACCCAAATCCTGCAGCTTAACACAATAAAATTCACTGCCTGCTCACCTCACAGTTTAATGAGGATTGGAGGGGCTCATGGGGGAGAAGCTGTGCTCCACAGTCATTCAGAGATAGGCTCTTTTTATTTTGTTTCTCTGATCTCCTCTAGGTCCAAGGAGTTCTCTCTATTCAGCTAGTAGATTGGTAAAAAAAGAAGGCATGGAAGTTGGCACAATATGGCCCATAAAATCCACTCACATTAAAGGGTAAGGGAGTGTAGTCTAGATGTTTGCTGAGAAGAAAAAAGAAATAGAATTTAATGAACAAATGAACAGAATCTCAATTAGTAAGTTGTTGAGCAATTATTTTCCACAATTCCAGATGAAACAAACAAAAAAAATAGGAAAGTTTTAGGAAAGAGAGCTTTTACCTTCAGAACCAAGAAACACCAGAATAAAGAGCTTCTGAAGATCAGTGGCCATGTATTATTCCTTGCTATTAGTTCAATTACTCAAGACAGTGCTAGTCACGGAGTAGGTGTTCACATCACATGTCTTGATTAAAAGGACAAATGAATTTGGGAGAATCTGTCAAGTTTCAATTCCTGGATTCCTTAAAAAATGTAAGAGGGATATATATATATATTTTTTCATTTGCTTCTTTCAGCAAGCAGTTTTGTTTATTATTTTCATTTAAAAGATGAATTAGATTATCTCTTTATGTCCTGTCTAGGTCTAGGATTTTAGAATTCTAAGTCAATTTGTGGTTGAAGATCAAAGTTTCTTAAGCATTTTACCAGTCAAACAAATCATTCTTCTTCAGAGCATCCAGACAATTTAGTTCTATGAAACCACCCAATGGAGTTCATTGCTCCTAACCACATAGAACTTTTTTGTAAATATGTACTTTACATATTGACTCACTGCCAACAAAAAACATTGCCTCTCTTTTTTGCAAGGGGTCCTTTCATGCCTATAATTATCATATTGGGTGGAATAATAGGGATTAGATTAACCTCCTCTACTGAGCACAGGATGTGCCATAGTAGCAGTTCCACCAATGAATTTAGGATGCAAAAATATCCAAGTTTCTGTCCTCCCTGACATATTTTCTAGACAGCCAATACATTGTGAGTACTCCCAGCCTTCGTGACAAAGGAGATGTGGGGAAATAAACAGAAAAATTGAGAATGCCATTCATTTTCATCTTGGGCAAATTAACCTTATATACCTCTATTTTCTCACATGTAAAATGGGTGTAACAATACAATATATAGGGTTGCTGTGAACAGTATGATTGAATGTATGTAAAGTGCTTAGAACAACACAAAATGAGCACTACATAAGAGTTACTGTTACAGTTATTATTATTATACAAAAATGACATTGCTGACCCACCATCCGTGGGAAATGCATTTTTATTTTACTTTCCAAGTGGTAGAAATTGGCTCTTTGGTTTCTTGCATGACTGCCTGTAGGACCAAGGACACTCATTTTCCAGACAGCTGGCTGAGGCTAGAGGTGCATTCTGTGGCCATAGAACAGATCAGAGCTAACTGGCCCTTACAAGGAACAAACCTACAGTAACTTTGACCTCATTAGTAATGTGTTCTGAACTAGACAAAAAACAGGACTCTCAGAACATGGATTATTCAGATTTGCTGTCCATGTTAATCAAAGTCCCCAGATGATTGCTTGATATTCTCCTTCACTTTAGCTAGGTTTACATAAGACCAAAACATCTGGATCAGAAGTGAAAAAATGCAGATGTTTAAGCCACATGATGGGAAACATCCAGATGTCTCAAATTTGGATTTGTCATTTTGTTCTTTGTTTTAAAAGAAAGAGAAGCCAAAAGGAAAAAAATTCCACCATGGTTTGTCTTTTTCCTTAACCTGAGTAAAATCAAGCTGTTTCTTTGTTGTTGTTGTTGTTGTTGTTGTTGTTATAGAAATTTAAAACGCTCCAAAGCTGATTAGTAAATTTATTGATAATATCACTAGATTAATTGTGTTTTAAGAGGAGATTTTTAAAGTTACTTTAAGAAGATATCTTATCCACGAGTAGCATTTGTGAGAAGCAATTGCTTTTAGAGTGAGACTTGATCATAATGAATTATCCAGGAGGTATTGCTAGGATGATACCAACAGAAGGAATTTGCTGAAGAAACTCCTCAAACATATTGTTCATTTCCTAAAATCTGAGCTCAACTAAATGTAAGGAATTAAATCCAAAAGGATACATATAAATCTTCTCTTCTGTTTATGAAATAATATTTGCTACCTGGAAAGCAACAAAGACAATTGACTATAGGCATAAACAAAATAGGTAGCCATTTATGGAGTGTGATTGGAAGGAAAACAAAATTAATGAGGAAGTCTCTGAAATGCCTATAATTAATTAGTCTTCTAAAGTAATTTTAACTAAGTGAAATCATGATATTCCCAGGGAGTTGCCACAATCGGGCCCTTATGATCTCACCAAACTCCTCTATCAGTAAGCAAAGCACATTTACTAGACACCACATTAATGCAGGTATTCTAATTTTAGAACTGGTTGGGGCCTTCAAGGTCATCTATTTCAATCCCTTTATTTTACTTATGGGAAAACTGAGGTCCAGAAAGTAAATGACTTGCTCAAGTGATATGAAGTACAGAAGCACACAATTATGAAGTAATTGATGGATAAGTTTTGATAAACGTACAAGTAGTCAGAGACAGAAAGGAGGAAGGATTCTGGAATTCATGAAGGCACTGAGTTCAGGGGGAATGCTGGGAATATGCTGAAGATAGGACAGGGAATTAGGTGAACACCAAGCAAAGAACCCAACATCATTAAGCTTCACCTATGAATAATTTTGTTAATACATGCATTATTTAACACAAATGGCAGCCTTTTGTGTTTGCTCCATCATCCCCAGTGGTTAAAAATCAGAGTATAATGTTGTTTGGGACTTAGATCAGTTCATTTGACAGATGAAGATATAAAGGTTTAAGCTTTCCCCCCCAAAGACTCAAATAAGGCGTCAAAGGACTAAGCTCAGGTTCGGAGAGTTGGTTTTGATTATCAGGTAGTGCTCAACTGCATAAGTGCGTGGCAAGCAAAACTACCTTCAGATCAAACTGAGACTTTCCAGGTCTCTAGCACTGTCTTTGGCGATGTGTATTGAGAAAATACAAATCAACTGTTCTCAAATGCTTTGAAAGGGAAGGATAAAAAAAATTAGGAAAATATTCTGCAAACCTGGTTTTCCCCAAGCAGAAAAATCTACGAGTAGTTTTCTCCTCAGAGTTCCCAGGTCTTCTCAAGGGTATGCCCATATAATGAAGAAAAGCCTAAATCAAGACATACCATTTTCAAGTCCTAAGATCAAAATCCATATAATTTTTCACTGACTACAATTATCACATGATGACCATTTTCTCTAACACAGTCGAAATCAACCTGGAAATAATAATGTATGCATTAAGAGAAATATAGACTATCAGCATAGAATTCAGAGTTCAAACATTGCACCATGTCCGACCATTTATCATTTCAATTTAAAAACAGTAATGCTGCCAGTGGAAACAGAAAACAAGTTGTCAGCATTTTTCCTTAAGCATGGTGGAACCACAAAGCCATAGAGTAGGCAGTAAAACTTGTTTAAAAAGCTCAATGTTTCAAGACAAGCCAGATTATTATGGGAGATATACTGTAAACTACTCATCTAATTTATTTTACACTGATGCCAATTCACATGAAATTAGCTTTATTGGGTTGAAAGATTTGGGTGTGTTTTTTTTCTTTTTCCTTTCCTTTTTTTTTCCTTTCCTTTTTCTTTTCCCTTCCTTTCCTTCCCTCCACTCCTCTTCCCTTCCTTTTCCTTTAACATAAGCAAACCCAGCTCTGAGCTACATTGTGGAGGATAAGGTCATTGATCTCCCTCCCTGCTTTTCAATTTCATTTACAACCCAGAATGATTAAAAATGGCAAAGCCAAGCCTAGATTTTTTCCCTCTATTCACAGCGTTTTAAACTCTTTCTCTACTTCTCTACAGTTGGTTTCCTTTAATCTCTAAAAACATGGAATGTTCGAGTTAGATGGGTCCTGAGAGACCATCTAATCCTCTTATTTTAAGGATGGGGAAACTGAGACTCAGAAAGGTTAAGTGACTTATCAAAGTCCAGAGAACTAATTAGTGACACAGCCAGAGCTAGAATCCAAGATTCCTGATTGAGCTCTCTCTCCGCTATCCCAATCGTGCTCTCAGAAATTAATTCATCGACTAGATTCTTAAGATATTTTTCTATCCATCTACCTTTTCAGGTGGAGGGCAGCCAATGCCTTTCCAATTCATATAATTAAATATCTTCAAACACCTTTATGTGTCATGTCTGTGAGATCCTAAAATATTTAATCAAATATACTACAGACGTAAAAGGACCAGAATCAATTGTGAGACTTCCTCCACCACAGCAACCACCACCAAAACTTGCAGGACAGAAGATATATTAGTCTGAACTGTGGAAGCCTAACTTACTCTTAAATTTGGTCTTCTTAGCCCAAGCAAGTTGAGGACATTTTCTAGATATTGTAAGATATTATTTGGATTTTACTATTCTGATTGAAATGAGTGTTTGGATATAAGAAGCACGACAAGCATCAACTATGGAGCCAGACCACCTGGATTCAATTTGCATATTTGAATTTACTGGGTATTTCATTTGGGAGAAGTTATTTAAATTCTCGGGGCGCCTGAGTGGCACAGCGGTTAAGCGTCTGCCTTCGGCTCAGGGCGTGATCCCAGCGTTATGGGATCGAGCCCCACATCAGGCTCCTCCGCTATGAGCCTGCTTCTTCCTCTCCCACTCCCCCTGCTTGTGTTCCCTCTCTCACTGGCTGTCTCTATCTCTGTCAAATAAATAAATAAAATCTTTAAAAAAAAAAAAGAAATTAATTCATCGACTAGATTCTTAAGATATTTTTCTATCCATCTACCTTTTCAGGTGGAGGGCAGCCAATGCCTTTCCAATTCATATAACTTTAAATATCTTCAAACACCTTTATGTGTCATGTCTGTGAGATCCTAAAATATTTAATCAAATATACTACAGACGTAAAAGGACCAGAATCAATTGTGAGACTTCCTCCACCACAGCCACCACCACCAAAACTTGCAGGACAGAAGATATATTAATCTGAACTGTGGAAGCCTAACTTACTCTTAAATTTGGTCTTCTTAGCCCAAGCAAGTTGAGGACATTTTCTAGATATTGTAAGATATTATTTGGATTTTACTATTCTGATTGAAATGAGTGTTTGGATATAAGAAGCACGACAAGCATCAACTATGGAGCCAGACCACCTGGATTCAATTTGCATATTTGAATTTACTGGGTATTTCATTTGGGAGAAGTTATTTAAATTCTCAGCACCCCAGTTTCCTCAGCTGTAAAATAGAGATGAGGTGGTGACAATAACAATAATGTCCACTTTATAAGATGGTTGAGAAGTTTAAATGAGCATGTAAAGTGCTTAGAAGAGAACCTTGCATATAGTAGGTACCATAAAGGTTTTAGCTGTTACTTGTATTTTCTTCCCTGCTGTGTAGGGAAAAAAGTTGGCTCAGCAAATAAATGCCCAACATCAAGCATCACTGGGACTGTTTTAATAGATTTTAACCATGCAATGTATGTAAGGAAGGGTGCTATTAATGACTAGTCGTGTCTATTAAAACTAGCTGAGCACATCCTTTCCTTGAAAATATCATCATAGTCTTTATTCCAATTACTGTTTTCTTTCAAATGTCATTATTTTTCTAATTAAAAAGTAATTCAGCCTTTTCACTAATTCAGTAAATACATCTTCCAATTACTCTTGAATTAGTGAGTTGTGACTGTATCTCAACACTCCTTCTCCCCCCAAATAATTACAACCCTAGACATTTTTTAGAAAGAAGAAGTTTTTTCAACCTGCCAAGTCATTTGGATTTTCCACTCACAAAGATCTTAACAGGTTTGAAAGGCCAAAATAATAAAGAGGAAGTTCACCAGGTCAACAAGCCATTGTGTAGTTGTGGCTTTTAGGCACTCACAAGTTGAAATGAGTCAATAATGTGATGTAGCTACTTAGAAAGCAAATGCAGTGTTAGAATAGAGCACTATATAAATAGAATGCCCAGTTCACTAGTGCCGAGTTGCACTAGTAAGATCACATTTGGTAAGCTGCATTCATTTCTGGGCACCCACATTCTACTAGGAACTTTACCAGTCTAGAAAGATTTCAGAAGATAGTCCAGATGGTGAAGTTTCTGAAATCATGCTGTGGAGGGAGGATTGAAAAAACTGAAAGTTTATTTCCTGAAAAAAAGAAAATTTAGCCAAAATGTGACATGGAGACAAAATTAGACATATTCAGTGTAGCCCCAAGGGGAGAGCCAGGATAACAAGTAGAACTCATGAGGAGGCAAATTTAGGCTCAGGATCAGAAAGATCTGTCTAAGGATACAAAATACCCATAAACAAAATGGCCTGTCTTGCAAAACAGTAAACTCTGTCACTGCAAAGTGTCAAAGACTGGGAGAATGCAGAAAGGATTTTTACTTTAAGTGTGAGGTTAAAATAGTTGTTATCTAAGAATATTTCCAACTTGAATCTATGATTGTAGCCCTGTGGCTATATGCTCAGATAGCTGAAATACACATCTAGGTGATTTGTCTTCGAATCCACACCAAACACTACTACCTACTACACTATTGCCAGACTAATTCATTCAATTTTTATTTGCTGCTCCCTTTGTCTTCCCCATCTCTTCCCTCTCCTCTCTTCCTTTCTCTTTTCATACTATGCATACACCCAGACACACACAATTGCTGAACCATGTATGAAGTTCACTGTGTGCCAGTACTATACATACACTATATGTATTCATATACATTCAAACACACAAGCAGTTTATATATGACTGCTTCTTCTCCTGAATTGGGTCCAAATCTCTTTTCTGACACTTTGCACCTCCCTACTACCTGAACTCCTCCTTTCTGGTAACCTTATTTCTTCCTCTTCGCCAAAAGACATTCTCCACTACTGAAGACATCTTAGCTATATCAAACTTATATTTTACTCCATGACTTTGTATGTACTGTACTTCTTCCTGAAATTTTCCCAATCATTCCCTCCACAAAGTTAAATGGTACTGACCTTTCAAGGCTGAGTTCTAACCCATCTTTTCCTGACTCTTTCCATGGCTATTATAAAAGACACTTTATTTCTTGTTTCCTTTAAATTGGTAAATATACCACTATCATAGTTTCAATCTCTAATTTTATGTAATTCACAGTTTTCCAAATGAGGAAGTGATAATACCCCCAAATAAAGTGACTTGTCCTAGCTAACCCAGCAAATTAGTAATAGAGCCAGAAAGATAACAAACTTTACTGTTCTTGGACTGGGTGTTTTAGCATGCAATATTTTTGTATCCATTCATTTCATCTTCTGTGTATTCTGAATTCATGGAAGATAAAGACTGCTCCATATTAAAAATTTCCTTTGTATTTTCATAAGACTTACCACTTTGTTACACATATAGGTACTGTTCACTAAGCTCTTACTGAAGTGAACAAAACAAGTACAAATATCATACCCCTATAAAGCTTACATTTTCACAGATATCCAATATACTAGAAAAGAAGGCCTGGTTGAAAGCACAGTTTATCTGACTTGCCCTTCTATAAAACTTCCTTGCACACTACCAAAATGACTTGAACTAAACAATGCTGACTTTAACATGTGGAACAATTTTGGAAACTGGATTCTTGTGTGTATGTTGTGTGTGTATTTAGTGTACTTATTAGAAGGATCATCTGTCATGCTTGTGTGAATAAAAGCAAGTCCTAGAAGCTTGTAGTCTTGTCCAGTCTACTAGATCCAAACCAAGTTGAACAAAACTAAGAACAGAATGACCGAGTTTTGGCACCCAAAGCCTCATTTGCCTAATGAACTCTGTTCTTTGAATTTATACCTTTAAATGAAAATTCAACCACCTCATCTCTAGGAGTTAGAGATATTCTATTAAGTCACTAAAGTTCAGAAACTGCTAGTCAACATGAAAATTGAAATCAATCAGTAGATACTGAGTTTCTATTATATGCTGAGCATTTTGTTCATAAAGTATAAATCGTGGCCCTTGCTTTCATGATGCTAGATAAAAAATAAAATGTACCTAGTGTGAAATGCAAGCATTTCATATGTAAAAACTCCCCTCCCCATCCAGTGGCCAAACCAAACATATACGTAGGAAATAGTATTGGGGAAGGGAATAACTTAAGAGCAGAAATGAGAGCTCCAAGCTGACAAAACCTGAAAATATCCCAATTTTGATGTTGTACCTCAATGGATGAAACCCTAAGTCTGAGAGAGTAACCTAAGAAATTGAAGGAGCTCTTTTTCTCCCCACTCTTCACTTCCCCCACAGACCAATGCAGACTATGGAATGTAAGTCCACAAACCGCCACATCTCCACTCTTTACCTTGTGAGGAGGCCAAAAATGTTTAGCTATGTCAGTGGGTCCAATGGCCAAACCTCATATTTTTATGCATAAATAATTGGGAGTATGTGTAACGCTCTGTCCTCAGGGTTTTCAGGGACTGGGAGGGTGTAAATCATCTTAGAGTGCTGAATAAATGCAGATTGATAAAGAAATGTACACAGGTTTACACATATAAATTCAATGATATTAATATGCTGGAACATTTTCTCCAGCAACCTACAAATAACAACTGGACCTCAAATATTTGAAAAAGATTTATAAGTCCAGCAACAGTTCCTTTGCTGTTTCTCCTTCAGGAGTTACAACTGGTGATTTTTATGTGACTTCTAACAGCTCAGCTAGTAGTCTACAAGTTCCAGCAGCTTGAATAAAGAGACTCAATTTAAAGGTGTGAGAGTGCAATCACAAAATCAGTTTTACAATCCACAAAATTTTAATCTCAGTTCATGAGAACTCCTCAAAGAAAGAAAGCTCCCCTTGAGGAAAAGAAAACAAACAAACAACAACAACAACAACAAACCCAAAAAACGTCCTTTTGGGCCAGAGACCCTTATTTTATTCTCTGAAGAAGACTTTTAAAGCAGATTTGTCTAGGTTTGTATACAATGATGGTTCATGTTCAGAACCATATGTTTAGTTTTTGGCTCATGGACCATGTTGATAATCTGGTGAAATTTATAGATCTTATTTCCAGGAAAAATGCACATATATACCAATATCTATAATTTTGCACAGCTCACAATATGAGAGGTATCATATTTTTCCAGAAGCTCATCTTTGGGTGCCATTAAGGGTCAGTGGTCCCCAAATTAAGAATGCCTCCTCTTGAAGTTGAAAAATGAACATAGGAAGAAGGATGCATAGGAAGACAAAAGGTGGGAAATACAACATTTTCAAGTAAGACAAAAATGCAAAGAATGTAAGCAATTTAGAATTATAGCTGTGATAGTCCTATCCCAGAAACAAAAGAAAACAAAAAGATAGTGCGAGGAATTGTCACAAAGCTATGAGCTTTTTACTTTGCAAAAATAAAAGCAGAATATGCTTCAAGATATTCTTGCAGAATGTGGAAACTGTGACCCTTGGCTGCTATCATTTTTTTTCTATTTTTCTTGCCAAACAAATGTTATGAAAGAATATCTCCAGGCATTCACTCTACCCTGAGGGTTAAAAACATGTACAGGATGGAAACTGGCAGAGTGCTGAGGTTGGCGGATTCGTCTGCCTTGCTAAAACTTCTAGAGACCTTCAAGTGCTCTAGGGATGAGGGAGTTGTCTTTTTTAGAGAAAACCAGGTCACAAAAAAAGTGTCCTAGTCTTCAGAACAATTGAGCCATGGCAGCAGATACAAGGAGAAAGAAGTTCTTCAATGTAGATCCCATGATCTCAGAATGCTGTATTTTACATTAAGAGCATCTACAGGAAATACTCTTGCCAGCACAAATAATCAGGAACCTTTCTCAATTGGAGAAACTGGGAACAAAACAGCAGAGACATTACATCTTGGGAGGAGATAGATGATTGAGGCTTTGAGACAGGATTCCTTGGGGATAACATTCTAAAAAGGATTCTATGGAGCTGAAATCACGCTCAGATATCACCAGATTTCCAAGGGTCTTTTCACTATTCGCATGCCTCCAAGGAAACCAACGTTACACTTTCTTTTGTTTAACTAAGTGTGTCAACATATTTTTATGTGTTCCTACAGGCCCTGAACTTTTCTAGGCAGAAAGAACATGGGAGAAAGCATAATGGATAAATTTTTTATTCTTAAGGAAGTCTAGTGGAGAAAATAGAAATGAAAAAATATAATTATAATTAAGTGTCCTAAGTGCATTAATAGGAGTATGTATAAGATATTAGATAGAACAGAGGAAGGAGAAACTAAGTCTTCTTGAGGAGGTAACACTTTGGGTGACCAAATGGAAAAAGGACATTCCAAGCAAAAAGTATAGCTAATCCAAAGAGATCAAGAAGTGAAATAACATGCATGCCTGAAGAAGTGCAAACAGGTTATTGTTACTAGACCATAATATGTGACAAGTCAAACAAAATAAAGTTAGTATTTCAGTTAGGTCCATTCATTTTCAATGGTTGTAATCTGTGACATCCATGAGATCTATAATTAGGGATTAGATTGACACAGATGACCTTAAGAGGCCTTTTAACCTGATAATAGGGCTGCTAAATGGCTAACACTGCTTCTTAAAACTAAATATCTACACTTCAATGAGTTTTTTTCTGTATCTCCTGCCTCTAAAACCAATTCATGTTGGAGAGCAAACTGTGAACTTCACTGTTGAAATGCACATTTCCACAAAAGCGACATGAATGTTAACTGTCTACCTCCTTTTAAAGAACTCTAGAGTTCCTTGCAAAACCAGTAAGATGGGACTTTCTTTTTACATTTTGAAAAAGTGAAATTCATATGACTTAAAATTAACTGTTTAAAATGTACAATTCGGTGGCATTTAGTACGTTTAGAATACTATGTGACCAACATCTCTATCTAGTCCCAAAACATTTTCATCACACCAAAAGAAAACACTGCACCCGTTAAGTGGTCACTCCTTCTTTCTCTTCCTCCCAGCCTTTGGTAACCACAAAATCAGGAAGCAGTATGCTTCCTATTTATATGCATTTGCCTATTCTGGATATTTCATCTAAATGGAATCATTCAACATGTGATCTTTTGTGTCTGGCATATTTCACTTAGCATCACATTTTCGAGGTTCATCAATGTTGTAACATGTCAGTACTTCACGTTTTTATGGCTGAATAATATTCCATTATATGGATATTCTACATTTTGTTTATCTACTCATCAGTTGATTGACAATTGGGTTCTTTCTACTTTTGGGTTATTGTGAACAGTGCTGCTATGCACATTTATGTACAGGACTTTTTTTGAACACCTTTTTTTCCAATTCTTTTGGATATATACCTAGGAATAATTACCTTTTGGAATTGCTAGGCCATACGGTAATTCTGTGAATAACTTTTTGAGGAATGGCTAAATTGTTTTCTACAACAACTGCATTGTTTTACATTCCTACCAGCAATGTACTAGAGTTCCAATTTCTTCACATCCTTACCAATATTTTCTGTTTTTTTAAAAATATTTTCTGTTTTTTTTTAATGATTGCCATCCTAGTGGGTATGAATAAGATATAATTTGCAACAATATAAGACAGGGAGAGAAGATCTACTTCAAGTCCACTTTGGCACACTATCATTAAGTAGTGGAAACTTTGGTTGACCTCTGTCCAGAACATTAAAATCTGTAAACGGCACCATTGATTAAAGCCATGATTATCAATAAGTCATAAATATCATGCTTTTTAGAAAAAAAATCTGTTAACTTCATTCCAGATGTACAGGTAGATAGATAGCTAGAGAGATATGGATATATATATAGAGAGAGAGATAAATAGATATAAATGTATATAAAGATAGATATATAGTTATAGATATATAGATATATTCCAGGTATATGTATATATCTGGAATATATCCTTAATCTGAATATTCAAAAGGAGAGTAGATAAAATGTATAACCAAATGTAGCAACACAACTAGAAAAAGAAAGAAAACCACATTCAAATTTCATGATGACAAATTAGACCATCTTTATCCTCTATGAAAAATATATTTCTTCATTAACATTAAAGCCTATAGATGCTATTTGCTTTGTCAAAATCTCATTTTTATAAAATATCTGAGCCTGTTAAACCCTGGGACCAGCTCAGGATTTCTTTATCATCAATTAGAGCTACAATAATTTTCCAGTGATTTCAATTCTGATCACACCCCTGAGGGAACAAAGCTGCTTGGGTGGGGTGGAGAGCAAAGAGCTTTGTACGAAAATTCTAGCATTGAGAAGTCTCTGGCAAGCCAAAGCAGCTGGATGAGCAGCATAGAGAAATTCATATGAACCTGGGACCAGATTATATGTCAATTTCTTACTTCCAGAAAACCAGGCCAGCAAACATTTGCCAAAATTAATTATCTGACAGATGAGTCCCACAGCCAAAAGCAGCATAAAATCCATAAGAGGGACCAAAATTTGAGCACCATTTTGTCCTTAAATATATACATTGTATAATTTGCAAATGATACCACTAATGGTCAGCTAGTGAACAGCTTCTAGATATCTAGGTTTTTCCATGAGTCCAGATATACAAATCAAGACCTAAGGAAGAAGTTCTTGAACACCTAAAAGATAAGAATCCATAATGGAAGTCTGCAGAAAGGTAAGATAGAGCTGTGATTTTTCACCTGTGAAGTTTTTCAAGGAAAAAAAAAGATATATGTTGTTATTGGGCCTGCCATAGGCATAAGAATACATGATGTCTTCCTGCATGGAGAGGAATTTGTTGGATGCTTGGGAAGGTCCACCCCCTGACCAAAATAATAATAATAATCATCATCATCATCATCATCATCATCATCATCATCATCATCAACCTTATT
The DNA here is from genome assembly GCF_002007445.2 of Ailuropoda melanoleuca. Lineage (NCBI taxonomy): Eukaryota > Metazoa > Chordata > Mammalia > Carnivora > Ursidae > Ailuropoda > Ailuropoda melanoleuca. Next base: position 73,094,766 of record NC_048238.1, read on the forward strand.
AGTCTACCTTAATACCTGAAAATTTCAACATTAGACTTGCTCTTTCAAGTTTAGGTATTATCTCCAGGGGACTTCAGAGCCAACAAATTAACAAAGAAGGCCAGGATCAACACAAAATATTTGCCCGACAGAAATGTATTGATAATAACATTCCAAATAACAGGATACTTGAATTTACTTAGTGTTTACTTATGTGGAACACTATGCTAAATATTTTAAGTGTATTATCTCAGTGAATCTACCCTATAAAGAAGGTAATATTACTATTCCTCTCTTACTAATGGGGCGACTAAGGCTCCGAGGTTGCAAGGGATATAGGCAAGTTCATACAATTTGTCAGTGACATAACCAGAACTCATCTAAAGGTGTAAAGATTCTATACAAATATTCTTTCTTAAACAAGAAGAAAAAATGTATATAGCTTTATTTTTTTGGCATTTCTTGGTCTTTTATTTATTTAATTTTTCCTTGGTCTTTTTTTTTTTAATCGAAATTCAATTAGTCAACACTTTTTAACCAGTGGTTAGAATTAGGGGTGAGGGGCGCCTGGGTGGCACAGCGGTTCAGCGTCTGCCTTCAGCTCAGGGCGTGATCCCAGCGTTGTGGGATCGAGCCCCACATCAGGCTCCTCCGCTGTGAGCCTGCTTCTTCCTCTCCTACTCCCCTTGCTTGTGTTCCCTCTCTCGCTGGCTGTCTCTATCTCTGTTAAATAAATAAATAAAATCTTTAAAAAAAAAAAGAATTAGGGGTGAAAGTGCCATCTCACAAAATAAAATTTTCCCATTACAAAAAAGGATTCAGCATTCTTTGGAGATCCTGGTATATTTAAATGTTAACAAAGAAAGACTGCTGGATAAGGAGTTCAGTGAGAAAAATTTAGCTAAATCATTAAAACCATGTTGAAATTAGACTGTATACTCCTGAAAGATAAGAACTTTGCCACAAGGTATTTTCTATTTATTCTTCCATGATACTTGGGGCAGAAAGATAATTACTATTTCTATTTTTTTAAGTATAACTGACATCTAACATTATATTACTTTCAGGTGTACAACATAATGATATGATATTTGTATATATTACAAAATGATCATCACAATAAGTCTAGTTAATATCCACCACCACACATAGTTACAAATTAGTTAGTTCTTGTCCTGATAAAAGCCATGCTAATGGGTGTGAGGTGATATCGCGTTGTTCTGATTTGCATTTCCCTGATACTTAGTAATGATCATCTTTTCATATACTTGTTGTTCATCTGAAAGTCTTTTTTGGAAGAATGTCTATTCAAATATCCTGCCTAATTTTGGGAGCTCATTTGGAGGTTCTAACAGGGAATGCAGCTCCTCATATACCCTTGATGGAAGAATGGTCCTCCTCTGTCAGAGAAGGTCATCCACTTCAACCAAGTATGTAGTTTTGGAAAGAACACACATGGAGTGGTGAGCAGGGAAGGGGACACCAGCCTAGCCAGCCAGATCAGCCAAATCAACCCTGGAGAGCAAAGTGGGGACAGATGCTACAGTCAGACCACCCTCACATTCTATTCTGCCTATTTTTAAATTGAATTGTTTGTGTGTTTTGTTTTGTTATTGAGTTGCATGAGTTTTTCATATTTTTTGGATATTAATACTTTATCAGATACACAATTTGCAAATATTTTCTCCCGTTTAGCGGGTTACTTTTTTATTCTGTTGCTGGCTTCTTTTGCTATGCAGAAGTTTTAGTTTGATGTAGTCCCACTTTCTCTTTTTTTACCTTTGCTTTTGGTGTTAGATCCAAAAAATTATTGCCAGAATTGATGTCAAAGAACTTACCACTTATGTTTTCTTCTAGGAGTTTTATGGTCTAAAGTTTTATTTTCAAGTCTTCATTCCATTTTGAGTTAATTTTTGTGTAAGACAGCAGTCCAGTTTTGTTCTTTTGCATATGGCTGTACAGTTTTCCCAACACCATTTATTGAAAAGACTGTCTTTTCCCCATTGTATATTCATGACTTCTTTGTCATAAATTAATTTATTGTATATGCATGGATTTATTTCTGGACTTTCTATTCTTTTTCACTGATCCATTGTGTCTGTTTTTATAATAATAACATACTGTTTTGATAACTAAAGCTTCGTGGTATAGTTTGAAATTTAATAGTGTGACAGTAGTGTGATTTGGTAGCGTGATGCTTCCAGCTTTGTTCTTTCTGAAGATTACTTTGGTTATATGGGGTTTTTGGTGGTTCTTTACAAATCTTATGACCGTTTGTTTCTATTTCTGTGAAAAATGCATTTGTAATTTTGATAAGGATTGTACTGAATCTGTAGATTACTTTGGATATATGGACATTTTTAACAATATTAATTCTTACAATCCATGAGAATGGGATATCTTTCCATTTATTTGTGATTTCAGTTTATTTCATTAGTTTCTTATAGTTTTCAGTGTACAAGTCTTTCATCTTCTTGGTTCAATTTATTCCTAGGAATTTTATTTTTTTCTGATGTACAGGAAAAAAGCCTAGTATTTCTTAAATATGTATCAGGTGTTAAGATTAGTGTCAGACTAAATTCAAAACTAGTGATGTACTCTATGTGGCCTAATTGAATTTAAATTTTAAAAAAGAAAAAAAAGAGTAGTGTCAGACACAATCATTAGTTAGGACTAGCTTTGTTTTTATGTGACAGAAAAATCAAAATAAATGAAAACAAATAAAAAATAAACAAAGTAAACAAAAAGCTGACATTGATCTCTCTGTTGTATAGGAAAGTGCAAGTGATCCAGAGTAGTAGTATACATAATACTGTCAGGAATCCAGGTTCTCTTTCACTTTTTGCTTTGTTCCATTATCACTTCATGGTTCAAAATAGCTGCTAGAGTTTCAGCCAACATATACTTATTCTAGCTATCAAGAAGAAGGAGCAGAAGAGCACACTCTCTCTATTTAAGGACACTTTCTGGAATTCCACACTTTTCTACATTCCACTCTTACATTTATCACTTTATCAACTACCTATTGTTTCATAATAATTTATCCCAACATTTAACAACCATAAAACAACTCACAGTTTCATGGGTCAGAAACCTGGGCATGGCTTAGCTGAATCTTCTCTCTCACAGTCTCTTGCAAGGCTACACTCAAGATGTTGGCTAAGGCTGTATTTTATGTGAAGATTTGCCTGGGGACAAATCCACTTCCAAGCTTATGCACATGTTACTTGGCAGGATTTGGTTCTTTGCTGGCAGTTAGCTGAAGGTTGTCCCTTGTTCCTGCCAGTTCCTTCTTCTCATCTGATCCATTTGGTCAGAACTTAGTCTCATGGCTACACACAGATTCAAAATAGTCCAGGAAATTAAGTCTTTATTCTGGGTGACCATGTGGCAAAATAAAATTAATCATTCTACTATTAAGGAAGAAGTGTACTACAGAATATTTGGAAACAGTTTATGGTTTCTACTACATACATTTTATACATTTATCCCATTAATTCTCATAATTACCTTGTAATGTAAACAATATTAGCCGCATTATACAGATAAAGCTTCAAGGCTCAGTCCTTATAAAATAACTTTTTCAGAGTTACAAAACAAGTTAAATTGGGTGAAGAAAAGAAAGGAGATAATGGATGGAACAACCCTGCTCGAAAAGTGTCAATTATCTTAACCTTCCAATCTGTATGAAGACAAGTACTTTCTGTTTTCCATGTTTTCTACACATTCTTATTTAATAGGAATCAAGCTTCCATATAAATGAGTCTGTGATCTTACTCAAATGTCAGCCATTTTTAAGCATTGTGATTTTGTCATGTTATTATGGTATAAATTAGCCAGTAAGAACTGAGAAACCAAGAGGATTCTGCAAGCTGCTTAACTTCTGGGAGAAAACCAGCTGGATTATAAATTCCTTAAGGGTAACATATATGACTTTTTTTTTCTCCAAAGATTCAGTGATGGTTAATCACCACAATTCTCTTGGGGTGTGATGGAGTTTATTCTTCTTAAACTGATTAAGATATTTTAATTGACACATTGATAATGTGCATAGGTAGGTAAATTCAACACTGAAGGAAATAAATTCCCAACAGTGAAATAACGATGACCTTGATTATCCAAATGGCTGCTTCAATAAACTCAGCTGAGTAGACACCCAGGATAAGAAAAGAAAATGATTTTAATAGGTGAGTCCTGTCCTGTATAAAGTTGGAGACACTTTCATTACCAAAGACCCAAAACTAGAAATTTAAATTGGTTTTCACAAAGAAAGTAGAATTCTAGTTCTCTAGTGAGCTCATATTCCCAGAACCTTCACTAAGCTAAGTAACTACTTGCCACAATGACCCTTAAGAACACTCTGGTCTCTTGGAGTTCCTGGTTCAAACTTTCATTTCCTCCTACTGCCCAAGTCCCACTGTGATACCCTGCATATTTTTATCTTGATATATTCTCTATTCTCTGCCTTCTTTTTTTTTCTACTTTTCCCATGCTTTATCTCCCTCTCACTCCTTTTTTCTCCGAATGAGGAGGGGAACAGATCATGTCTGTGTGAAAGAAGGAAAGAAAATGGACCAAATATACTCATGTTCCTTTTATCTTCATATCAATTCTAGTCACAACCTGAAATGTATCTATTATTATGCCTGTTGAGTATACCCTGGGGCCCAAATGATTCACTGGGTCTGGTTAAACTTGAGAAGATCCTTTTTAGGGACTAAGGGTCCCAGTGAATTCCTTGGGATATTTTAAAAGGGAAACACTCAAAAATCTCTACAATCTGTCTATGTACTCCTGCATGTTAAGTTCACAACCTCCTCTTAATTGCTTTGCAGAAACTCTCAAATTTATGTTTAAAACCTGCGTGGACATGTAAGTCACTAATGTTTAAAGCATCACAAAAAAATGTTTATAACTGGGGCTGAAGTGTAGAAAGGCTCAGTTTTGACTCTAATTTCTATGATATGTTCTTTACCCTTTGGCCTACATCAGTAATAAAACCATGCTTGTATTAGAATTTTGATAGTCTCTTAATTCTGGCAGAGCTTGCATAAGTGTCTTAAAAGAAAAAAGAAATTTAGAGCATATGGGATACTTGGAAGATAATGCCTAGTTTGAAAGACAAGAATATCGCTGATCCACGAAGACCTCATTTGGGAATTATAATGACAGATGAGGTTGATATCAGTAAATTTATGTGCCTGTCAAGCATTAAAAAGCAAACCTTGGAAGATAATTCATATATTAAGGTCCACAGTTGGAAACCACCAGTCTCTGTTGTAACTAAGTCCTACTTCGCTAGGAAATGGCCTATCAAATTTGCCTAAACATATTAAAATATCAAGGGCTATTCAAAGCCAATATGTCAACATACTGAGAAAAGGTTGTCAGAAGTGCCAATGCATGTATCTGGAGGCTCTTCACAAGAGTGCACAGCTGTTCCCATAACCTTAACCAAAGAACATGGGCCTCTCTCTGTGAAGGTCAGCTTCTTCCAACAAGTGTGCAGTTCCATGAAAGACCCACAAGGAGGACTGGGCAATGCTGCAGGCTGATCTTTCCAAATTCCAACATAAATTTACCTGCTTTTGTAATCATCACCTTAACCAAACTAAAAAAATGCAGACAAAAATACTTAGGAGATCTTGTAATTTAAAAAAGTTGGGATTCAATAAGTAAGGCAAAATAGAGGTTTTACTTGGACAAAATTTTCTTCATGTCTTTAATGGTCACCAGTGGAAAGGATCCTATAATTTATAGAGTACCTACTGTGTTCCAAGTACTGTGCATAAGTTTTTCACATATTATTAGTTCTCTAAATGCTTGTGTAGGTAAATATTACTATCTTTAGATTTCTTTAGAAGAAATCATGGCCCATAGAAGTTAAGAGACTGGTCCGTGATAATACATAGTTCAATAGCGACAGAATTCAGAATCAAACCCAAGATAACCCGACTCCAGGACCAATGCTCACTCTGAGAGATTCTTAGCCAAAAAAGAAAGAACCATACAGTTTTTAGGGCTTCTTTTCAGAGGAAAGGGTTGGCCTGGGGGAAAGAGGTAGAAAGACTGGCAGATTGACTTTCAAAATTACATTTGTGTGATTCTTTATTATAAAATGCTCTTACATAAAATGTCTCTTTTAATTCCAACAATGACACCATGAGGCAGTTGATAATATTCCCAATAATAAGCTCAAGTCTGGATATAAAATCCTTTAGATATTTCTGGAATGCCCATATCCTTGCCTCTTTCTGTTATACTACATTTTATTCCTTGTAAAAAGTATTCCTCCCAGTTAACACTCCTTGTTTCAACTTGCTTTTTACTTTCTCTTTTTGACCACTTACTTTCATTCCTTAACTATCATTAAAAGTGCCACCCAAGAAGCTTGGGAAGGAGACCACCATGACCTGAAAGGTGAGAAACTGGAAACTACAATGTAAGCCTAATTATTATAAGTTCTATTGATTGGAGGAAAGATGTTAACCTTTGAGCAGAGATAGTTAAAGTCTCATGTAGCTTTTCCCTTCAGTGAGTTAAAAGGATAGCAGACAGATAGAATTTCCCTTGTTTGAGAGGAAAAGAGAAAATTAAGAAAATTCACTTAGTCCTTGAATACTTTAAAAATTACAAAATGGTAGCTTTTAAAAACAGTAATTTTCTCAGTTTTTTTCTGAGTACCTTATCCTATCAGTAAACAAGTCCAACCTTATCTCTCTATTCAAAATTAGAAACCATTTGGGGGATGAAGAATTTAATAGATTCAAATGACCTTCAAAAGAAAATCCAAATGAGTCTTCTTAAAAATGAGAGAGACTTAGAAAGACCTCCAATATGGTTTTCAGGGTGCAAAAGGGGGGTTGGGTGGGAAACAAGGTGAAAAAAGAACAAATAACAGAAACAATAACAATGTGGAAAGCATTGAGGCAGGCAATGTTTAATGCAATATGATGCCACATAAGTAAGGTTCGGCCCTTTGTGTGTGTTTTTAATTGGAATCAGTAGTCCAAATTGTTGGGTTTCTCCAACCTGGCTTCCCAGTTTGCTCCCCAATCTCCAGAAATATTCAAAGCATTTCCTCTCCAATTTCTTCCTGTTAAAACCTCCTTATGCTTTGCCTTATTCCTTAGTAGTTTGTTTGCTACTTAGACATATGATAAATTTATATAAGCTAAGAGATTAAAGGCTCAGAATGATTTATTAACCCTCAGGTATACACATTTTACATTTATTTCTTAAGATTTATTTATTTATTTGAGAGAGAGAGTAGGAGGGGAGAGAGGCAGAGGGAGAGGGAGAGAATCTCAAGCAGACTCCCTGCTGAGAGGGGATTCCAGGCCTGGGGCTTGATCCCATGACCCTGCGATCATGACCTGAGCCTAAGTAAAGAGTTGGACACTTTACTGATTGAGCCACCCAGGCGCCCCAACCCCGGTATACACATTTTAGGAGACTTCAACAAAAACTTATTCCAAAGGGAGAAAGGATACTCTATGGTGTGAATTTCAGGCACTGGTCCATGTGGACTAGGGAGCCATTGCGGGGATGGTGGTGATAATGTGATTTCAGCGTCTTTCAGCTCACACCATAGAAGCCTACGTAGAGTGTATGTATTTGCAGAGAAACAGGGTCATTTTAAAGTTGATAAACTACACTATGAAACAAATATAATAATATAATGGGGTTAAAAACATTGTATTAGCCAAGAACTTACAAATTCAATACTAATTAGGGTGGGTGGGGGAGAAAGAGTGTATCTTCTGATAATACACATTCCCCACCTCCTAACCCTAACATCACACAAAGCAGCACATTTTTTGGCACTTGCAAAGAAAGAAGAGTAAAAGGAGTGTCTAGGAGGAAGGAACTATGAGTGGGCAGTTTCTAGGTCAGAGACCAGACCTAAAGTCACCAAACACGGGAGCCATGTTCTTCTCTTTCTACTTTTGCCCATCTATATACCCACTCCAACCCTTTTTTTAAAAATTATGTTATGTTAGTCACCATACAATACTTCATTAGTTTTTGATGTAGTGTTCCATGATTCATTATTTGCATATAACACCCAGTGCTCATTGCAATATGTGCCCTCCTGAATGTCCATCACTGGGCTAACCCATCCCCTCGCCCCCCTCCCTTCTGAAACCCTCAGTTTGTTTCCCAGAGTCTATAGTCTCTCATGGTTCATCTTCCCCTCTGATCCTTTCAAGTATTGATCTCCCTATGATAGGACTTTTCTAACTGAAAAATTATGCCATGAGTTTTTATTTAAAAAATACATAAATAATAATGATAATATTTCTTCATAAAGGGGAAAGATATTGAATCAAGGATGAATCAGTCAGGAAACCATGAGAACTAAGGCAACTTCTTTGCCCAAGAGGAGCAGGGTGTTAACCAGAAGGTAGCAAACACATAATGACCGTTTGCACAAAGTTAACTCATCCTTGAATGGGTGTCCCCAGTGACATCTAATATAGAGCTAAGCCTCTCATTTCACCTTCCAAGGCCAGATATCTAACTATGTGTAAGTACCCAGATATGATAGAACCCTCTACTTCCTCATTAAATTGCTGTCATCAGACTGCTGACAGCTAAATGACCAAATAGCTCATACAGAATGTGACATTGGCAGCAAAACAAAACAATCAAATAAAATGGAGAAAAAAATATTAAAAGACTCTTAATTCAAGTTGGAAATACAAATAAAATAGAATGAACTTTTTTTCCCCATCAGAATTTCTGCGGAAAACATTTAGACACCAGGGTAATATATTCCAAATATATGCTTAGAGAAAAACAAAGACATATAATTAGGATGCATTTCTTCTCATTACAACTTAGTTTATCCTGAGCCTATGACAATACATACATTACACAATATTCCACTTTGCTCTTCAATGACAGTGAAAGTTTATAACATTCATGATAGCAAACAAACAGCAATACATCAGAGTAAAACTGCATTAAATGAACCTGAAAGTACTTTTTTCTCCTTTAGAAATAAAACAATATTTGTGTTGATAAGCTTGAGGGTTTATTCTTTTGGCAAAGTAGTTTGTTTTAAAGATACTTTTTTAAAAATATTGAAATAATATAGCTTAGAATTTTAGTTTATAAATTTAAAATACTTCATATTTGAGGAATATTCACACCTCCCTCTCAGAAAATCTCTCATTACTTGGAGTCTTCATTTGCATAGATGAGATTGTGTTCCAAGCCAGAGGCATAGACCAAAGGAAGCCAAACCTTAGCCTACTAAGCAAAAAAAAATTTAAAAAGGAATTTGGTAGCCAAACAGGCCTGTGCAAATATGGTTGAAAATTCCCCCAAAGGAAAATTCACTGTGTAAGTATATATAAAAGTAAACAGAAAACTTTCAATGACCAGTGTTACTTGAAAAATAATGTCATGATGGGGTGGAAGAGACTTTGAGCATGGAGGCTAATCTGGTGAGGGAAAGATATATATATGGGCATCCTGAGAAACCTGGTAACACTGCTAAGAAATGTTTCTTTGCACAAATTAAATGGATAATTTCTCTTATTTTTTAAATTTTTTTGTGTATTATATTAATTCCAGTTAGTTAACATATAGTGTTATATTAATTTCAGGTGTGCAATATAGTGATTCAACACTTCCATACATCAAATGGGTGATATTTTTTAACAAAACATCAAGAAGTCTTCTCCAAGTGACTAATTAATGGTGTGAGTGAGACTTGGAGCTCATTTTTGGCTAAGGAGATTAAGGCAAGAAAGAGTACAATGATTAAAGTATCAAGGCCTTCCTCTTCCAACTCACCTCATCCAATTGGGAGTAGTTGGGGAAAGGGAAAAAAAGAGATCTTGTTGTGAAAAAAATTTTTTTGGAAGAATCCATTGAAATAAACTCAGGGGTTTGAGAGAAATGAGTTATTAAAATTTTGTCTCCCAAAGTAAGATATTAAATAGCAAGTATATTAGGAACATTCTTTCTGTCATTAGATCCAGGAGGTGAAAGAGTCAATCTTTTCCTCTTACTGATGCAAGACCAACATATTTTAAGATCCCAAAATTCACAGCTGTACTGTACAATTCAGAATTTAATATATTTTTCTGGGAATTGGTACTATTTCATTCTGCAAACTGATCATGGTGTGATGGTCAAAGTGGTTAAAATCAAGAAAAGTAAACTTTAGTACACTTTAGAATTCCATTGCATTATTGAGCAAAGTTTATTCACTTTCAAAGGATGTTAACAAATCAAAAGTTAGTATCAAGTAGTATATAGGTGTAAACACCTTTGGATATATGCTAGCAATATTCTAGAGGAAAATTTATTTTTTCCCCTTTCCTCTAAAAACATATGATTTAACAATAGAAACAGCTTGGATCATTCATAGAAAGGATTTTTAAAAATCACATTTTCACCTATTCAGATATGATAACTTGAGAGACACTGTGCTTAGAAGAGCTGTTCCTCATCATTATGGGTAGTGAATGGAACAGGCAGTCTAATATATGGTGTGATTATGGAGATATCACGAAGATACCCTCTGTCTCCTTCCCTCTTCCTCGTTACCTCACAAATACCTCCTTCATCTAGCTTGGTGATATCTAAATTTCAGTTATTGCTTTATCTTTTTGGTTTGAGGCACTGTAGTATTGGTTAAGAATACAGGCTTGAGATTCAGCCAGATGTATACTCCAAACACTTCTGTACCACTTACTAGTTGGGAGGCCTTCGGGAAATTATTCAATCTCTCTGAGCCTTTCTTCCCAAATTTATAAAATTAAGGTGATAGTAATAATAATAATAATACCTTATTGGATTATCATATAGATTAAATGAGAACCTATTTAGAACAGTGCCAGGCATAGACTAAGTTGGCAATATATGTTATCTATTAGTATTGTTAAAATCCAAACATCTTCAGTGAAAGAAAATATCATATTTAGCTTTATCCATAATTTTCTGTTGAATTTAGCAGCTCCATTCCTCAGAACAGGTCATGAGGAAATGAAACTACAGAGAAGACATCAGGTTATTGAGGAGGTTATGTGTTATGGGGAGAGCACCACCACTCTAGGTGAAGGGAGCGGATGCATGAAGAGCAATGTAGAACCTAAGATACACCCTCAACCTCACAAGGTTTTCAGGGTCCATCCCCTCTCCCATCTTGAAACAGATATTCTCCACCTGCTTAGCAAATCGGTTTTGTGAGAATTGGTTTTCAGGGTGGAGCTGCAAAATGTCCTCATGAAAAAAGTATTCAAAAACACTCCTCAAAAGAGAAGTAATGTATTGTAAGCTGCATTTAAAAATAAGGAAAGTTCACAGGAGAACATTTCACTTCTGGCAGTAGGTCAAATTCACTCTCTTGCTGAGATTCCTATGTGACTTCTAGCTTGTTGTATGTTCTAGGGGAAAATGGCATTGTCTTTAGCAAAGGGAAATACAAGCAATATCCCATCTCATCCTATTTGTTTTACATTTAAGGAGTGATCTGTTTTTACTGTCTCACTTCTGTCCCAGAGAAGTTGGACATGGACTGAGGAAATATGAGAACCCAACTGAATAATTATCATTTCCTTCAATGTGACTTTAAGACAGAACCACTTTGGGAACATCAAACTAGTTCAGTCATAGGTCTAAATCTTGAAAAACAGATCAACTCCTGAAAATTAGCACAGTGAATGTGGGTATCCATAATTAACTAGTCATGTGATTTGAACAAGTTGCTTAAGCTCCCGAAGGCCTTGATTTCTTCATATATAAAATGGGTTAGTGTTTCCTGCAGGAATTCATTGTAGTTTAAGCAAAATAACATTCCTAAAGTTGTTAGTACAGAATCTCTTCAAAAATTGTAGCAATTAACTAGCATTCTTGGTTAATTAACTCACTTTGTTGGGTAGCATCATGGTATAATGACAAGAACGCGGATTTCAGAGGGAAAACAATCTTAATTTTGAACCTCAGAATCCTATGTTACCTTGGGTAAGTTATTTAACCTTCCTAAATCTCAGTCTATTCATCCACAAAATGGAAATAGCACAGACCTCCTGGAGCTACTATAGGAAATAAATAAAACGAAATAATATATGTAAAAAGCCTGGTTTAGGGCAAATACTCAATAAATTTCAGTTCCCTTCCTTTCCACATAGAATCTTAAAAAATGCTCTTTAATGTCGAAAGATTATTCCTTTAGTAGAAAAAAAATTATTTAGAAAAGCTTCTCCCCACCCAAATTAAACAGTTGGACCTAGGATAAAATGAAGCATGAAGCATAAGCAGCAGGTAGCATTCCCAGCTAAATGCCACCTCTTCATTGAAGTTTTATATGACCACCTTATGTAAGGAAAGTCCCCTTATTATTTTTCTCTTTCTCTATCCTATTTATTATTTTCCTAGCACTTGTCAAAAGACAGTTATTTTGTTTGCTTATTTGACACATAGTAGGTACTCCTTAAATGAATGAATCCAACTTCTTTAAAAGAAAGTCAAATACTCCATGACCTTTTCCTACTTGCTTTGGCCCATCAGTGCCTAGAGATATGACAGATAGCTGTCCTATTTTGCACACTAACATAACAATCTGTCACTCTACCCTTCCTTTTATTTTCCTTTGGAAATCTTTTCCAGGGTTACCAAAACTTCTGAACTACCACTACTGGTAAGACATGGGCTTTGAACTTATTTTAAGGTAATGGAGAGAGTTTCGTTTTGAGCTATTCTCCCTCTCTCTTTCTCTCTCCCCTTCCTGTGATGAAGACATAGTTACACCATAGAATTGACAATGGTTAGTTTTGGGGTCTAAAGTTGTGGAGCACAGCAAAAGCTAACAGGTCAGGATGGAAACCACATCCACAATTTTTATCTTATTAACCTTTCTTTCCCCCCACATCTATTCAGATAACAGAACATACAAAGCCTAAAGCCAAACCCACAGGCAGGGAGAAATAACTTTGTAATTCTTCTTACTAGATGTTAATTCTGTCCCAAATGTTAATTTTCAACATATGGAATAGCTTGGGGGATTGTCCACTCCATCAATCACTAAAATCTGAGAGATGAGGCAGTACCATTCTTGAGTAGTTTTCTGGCCTATCAAAGACTCATCTGACAAAGCAAAAGGTTTCAAAACACCTGTTTTTCTCCCACCCAAAGCTTCAGAAAATCTCTGATCTTTTAGCATTTTGGGGACCCATAACTCCTTTTAAAGAGACAATCTTATACTATGACTTATAAAAATTATTAAGGTCTATGATCTGAAGGGTGTGTGCATTTTCCAGCTAACCTGGGAAGCTTAATAATTCAGTCATTTAACAAGTGAATACCTACTATGTGACAAGCCACTGTGTTAGGCACTGGTGAGCAAGACGTTTACTGTCATGGATCTCATTATCTTGGTATTAAGGGTTGCAGTGCATAAGAGTGATGTTTAAAGGGATTAAGGAGAAAAAGGACATTTCTTGCAGTGTACTGCAATGTCTAAGAGCTTTTTAGTAAGACTGTCTATTGTTGAAATCATTGACAAGAGTAGAATCCTTCAAACACTCTTAATACTTAAAAAGTTACATATTTGTTATTTTTGTGAGGGTCACTAACGTTGTGTAGAAAATGCCTCTAAACTGTTGGAGGATGAATATGTTATAGAGCAAATGTTGGCATGATGGGCAAGCCTTTGGCATGGTATGTGAAGTAAAGAAGAGCCAGGTTAAAAAAATAAAAGAATCCAATAAATACAGACTTGTTCAGTGAATGCTAGAATATTTGAATAGACTCTTAGAAAAGGATTACTTTGTGCCAGATAAAATTAGAACATATATGGTACTGAATAGACAAATATCTCCAAAAAAGACTTAGATGTGTGCATGCATGACTGACCTATACTGAGCTATTAAGGGAGAGAAGAGTGGTTGATGAAGTCATTCAATTATGTGATTGCCAGGCTTTGTAAGCTTTGAGATGCTATAGATTAAGCATCAGCAAACTATGGACCCAGAAGCCAAATCTGGACCACCACCTGTTTTTGTATGACACATAAGCTAAGAATGTTTTTTTTTTTACGTTTTTAAATGGTTGAAAAAATCAAAAGGAAAACCGTATTTCATGACACATGAAAATTATGTGGCATTCTAATTTCAGTGTCTGTAAATAAAGTTTCTGTGGAACACAGTCATGCTCATTTGTTTACACATTATCTATGGCTGCTTTCACTCAACAATGGCAGAATGAAGTATTTACAAAAGAGACCGTATGGACCACGAAGCCAAAACTATTTACTATATAACTGTTTATTAAAAAAAAATTTGCTGACCCCTGCCATAGACCATAGAGGTTAAAGTTTCACAGAATTGGGTCTAACTCCTTACTCTGCTTTGAGAAAATTACTTAACCTCTGTTAACCTCAATTTTCTTATGCAAAAAGTGAGGATATTAATAGTATCTTCATATAATTCATGTGAAATAATACATGTTAAACATTAGTAAAGTGCCTGTCATGTTTTCAGCATTCAATAAATCAAAGCTATTACAAATAATCTTTTCTGGGTCTGAGACAAAATACTGGGCTTTGTGGGCTGTATGAAAGAGGCTTAGGTGGCAGTTCTGATGCTGTTACTAAGATATCTGGCTAAGGAGCCCTAAGCTAAAATCTGGAAAACCATTCAATATTTTCTATCCTTTCTCTTTCCCCAAGTTAAGCATTATGACCTTCTTTTTATTTTTTAATTTTTTCCAGTTTTATTTAGAAATAATTGACATACATCACCATGTAAGATTTTTGTCTCTTAACAATTTTTAAAATTTATTATTATTTTTTTTATTTTCAACGAATTTCATTATCCAGATGCAAAATCAACAAGGACATTTTTTACTTGAAGTGTACTTCAGAATACATGGTTCTAAAAGATATTTATATATATATATATAAAAGATATTTATATATAAATAATTTATAAATATATATAAATTTATATAAATTTATATATATATATAAACATTCCATCCAAGAAAAATAGAATATACATTTTCATCAAGTGCATACAGAAGAATCCCCTGGTTAAATTACATTTAAAAAATAACAAATATTACAAATTTAAGAAGACTGAAATCATACCAAGTACATTTTCCAAGCACAATGTAAAATACTAAAGATCAACAATAAAACGAAAGTGAAAATCTACAATTTAAATATTAAATAATTTATGTGTAAATATTAAACAATACACCACTGCACAAACAATGGGCCAAATAAGAAATCAAATGGCAAATCAAAATATGTCTCAAAACAAAAGAAAAACACAATATTCCAAAACCTATGAGATGCAGCAAAAGCAGATGTTAGAGGGAATTTTATGCTATAAATGCTTGTATTAAGAAAAAAGTTCAAATAAACAACTTAACATTACACCACAAGGAAATAGAAAAAGAAGATATTTAGCTAAAATTTAGTAGAGGAAGGAAATAACAAGGAAAAATCAGAAACAAATAAAATAGAGACCAGAACAAATAACATAACATTGGTAGTAATAACAAGTTTTTCAAAAAAAATTAAGCAAACTTGACAAGACTTTAACTACATTAACTAAGAAAAAAAAGAGAAGACTCAAAAATCAAAATGAGAAATAGAAAACAATATAACAGACACACAGGAATACATAGTGTGATAACCGATTACTATAAACAATTATATACTAAAAAATTGGATAACTTAGGGAAAAAAAGGATAATTCCTAAAAACACCCAATTAAGTTCTAATAACCACAATGGTCTCCATACAAGCATACTACCACATTGATAACTCAAGTCCTCAGGAAATGATGATTAGCCTACTAGTGCAGCCAGATGGTGCGCAAACATATTGATTCTAAATTTTAGTTGGCACATTGACAGTGTTAGTTGAAAGTCATTTTATCAACCTACCAGATGAGATAATGTTGTCAGACACCAAGGAAGAAGCTGCAAACAAGAATTCTGCAGTTAGATAAAATGAAATGAGTGATAGGCCTCAATATAGTACTTCACTATATTTAAACACATTTTCCCATCATTATCATCCCTTCCCCCAAGTCTATACTCTTTAAAGAAAAAGATCAATAGATTTAAGAAAGTGTTCCACATGTAAGGAGCTTGGAAGTAACCACTATCTCCTAACAACAAGTTAAAAGCTGAACAGACTAGAAACTGAACAACTCTTCTTGAATACATAAGAGGGGAGGACATAAGCAAAATGCTGCCCCCAACATTGGAGAGACACACAGGTGAAAGAGTTGCAGTTTATAGAAACTGACACTCACAGGCAGAAACTTCTGTGGGTACCACTACCAAGATAGGAAAACTTCAACTCTAAGTGAAGAGTTGCTGGAAGCTCAGTGGGTAAGTCTGAGAGTTAAAAACTTCAGTGGTATCCAGCTGTAGGGGAGCCCCACGATATCATGAAATTTACTTCGGGGAACTTGAACAGGTTCTTCACAGTAAATATTGGGGAAAAAATCCTCTTGTGCTTCTATCAGGAGGATGGTAAAGGAACCATTTTGAGATACACCAGAGTACTCTGTTTTTCTTAACAAGGCTCGCCCTGGGAAACAGGTTAACCAGACTCTAACCGCTGGAGTATAATCAGACCTTACATGACCTGGGGAAAATGAAATATGCAACTCCAGCCCAGTCTAATTTTTCTGTTCCAACTGAGCTGGGGGGAGGAGGCAGCAGAAAAAGAAAAACCACATGAAAATATTAATAGCTGCAGAAAAAGCATTGTATCTAAAAGTTATCACCATAATTGACTAATCAACAAAATTCAACACCCATTCATGATAAAAACTCTCAGTAAACTGCAAATAGATGGGAACTTCCTTAATTTGATAAAGAGTATATACCAAAAAACTATAGGTAATATTATACTTAATGGTGATAAACTAGTAGCTTTTCTATTAAAATCAGGAACAAGTCAAGGATGTCCCCTTCTACTACTCCTTTTCAACATAATAATAGAAGTCCTAGCTTTTGCAATAAGACAAGAAAAAGAAATAAGGGGTATGTAGATTGCAAAGGAAAAAATAAAATTGTTTTTGTTTGCAGATGACATGATTGCCTAAGCCAAAAATCTGAAATAATGAACAAAAAACGACTGGAACTAATAAGGTATTATAGTCAGGATGTAGGATACAAGGTTAATATACAAAAGTTAATTGCTTTCCTATATACCAGCAATGAATAAGTACAATTTGAAAGTTAAAACACAATACAACTTGCATTAGGACCTCCCAAAATGAAATACTTAGGTATAAATCTAACAAAATATGTACAAGATCTACATGGGAAAAACTACATACATCTGATGAATAAAACAAATAAATAAATAAATACACACACACACTCATATACACACAATGGAATATTACTCAGCCATAAAAAAGAATGAAATCTTGCCATTTGCAATGACATGGATGGAGTTAGAGAGTATTATGATAAGCAAATCAGTCAGTCAGATAAAGACAAACTCCATATGATTTCACTCATATATGGAATTTAAGAAAAAACGTAAACATGGGGGAAAAAAAGAGAGGAAAACCAAGAGACAGGCTGTTAACTATGGAGAACACACTGATGGTTATCAGAAGGGAGGTGGGTGGGGGGATGGGTTAAATAGTTGATGGAGATTAAGGAGGCACTTGTGATGAGTACTGGGTGTTGTATATAAATGTTGAATCACTAAATTCCACACCTGAAACTTATATTACACTGTATGTTAACTAACTGGAATTTAAATAAATACTTGGAAAAAAAAGAACTATTATCCAAAATATACAAAGAACACTTAAAACTCAATAATTAGCAACCTAGTTAAAAAATGAACCAAAGACTTTAATGTACATCTAACCAAAGAGGTACAACTGATGGCAAGTAAGCTTGTAAGAAGATGATCCATGGGACGCCCATGTGACTCAGTTGGTTAAGTGTCAAACTCTTGATTTCAGCTTAGGTCATGATCTCAGGGTCATGTAATTAAGCCCTGTGTTGGGCTCCATGCCCAGCAGGGAGTCTGAGATTCTCTCTCTCCCTCTCATTCCCCTGTCCCTCCCCCTCCTCACTCTCTCTCAAAATAAATAAATAAATCTTTTTAAAAAATAAGATGATCCACATCATATGGCATCAGGTAAATGTAAATTAAAACAATGAGCTATGACTGCATGGCTATTAAAATGGCCAAAATCCAGAACATTGGCACCAAATAATGGTGAGGATATAGAGCAACAGGAATGCCCATTCATTGCTGATGGGAATGCAAAATTGTACAGCCACTTTGTAAGACAGTTTGGTGGTTTATTGCAAAACTAAACATACTCTAATCATACTGTCCAAAAATCATGCACTTTATTTACTGAAAGAAGTTAAAAACTTACATCTATACAAAAATCTGCAGACAGATGTCTATAGCAACTTTATTCATAATTTTTAAAACTTGGAAGCAACCAAGATTTCCTTCAGTAGGTAAATGAATAAGTAAATTGTGGTATATCCAGACTAATGGAATATTACTCAGCATTAAAAAGAAATGGTCTATCGAGCCATGAAAAGACATAGAGGAACCTTAAATGCATATTACTAAGTGAAAAAAGCCAATCTGTAAAGGCAGCATACCAGATAATTCCAACTATATGATATGTTGAAAAAGTTAAAATTTTGTAGACAGTAGGGGCGCCTGGGTAGCGCTGGCGTTAATCATCTGCCTTCGGCTCAGGGCATGATCCTGGCATTCCGGGATCGAGTCCCACATCAGGCTCCTCTGCTGGGAGCCTGCTTCTTCCTCTCCCACTCCCCTGCTGTGTTCCCTCTCTCGCTGGCTGTCTCTCTGTCGCATAAATAAATAAAATCTTTAAAAAAAATTTTGTAGGCAGTAAAAAGACTAGTGGTAGGCAGGGGTTTGGAGGAGGGGGTGGACAGTAGAAGATATTTAGGGCAGCAAAACTATCATAATGATGGATACATGTCATTATATATTTGTCCAAACCCATAGAATGTACACCACCAACAAAGACTCCTAATATAAACTATGGACTTTGGGTAGTTATGATGTGTCAATGTGGGTTCATCAGTTGTGACAAATGTACCACTCTGGTGAGGGATGTTGATATGAGGGAGGCTATGCACGTGTGGGGACTGGGTATGTCTAGAAAATACACGTAACTTCCCTTCAATTTTACTATGAACCCAAAACTTCTCTAAAAATGTAAAATCTTTTTTTTAAAAGATTTTATTTATTTGACAGAGACAGGCAGCGAGAGAGGGAACACAAGCAGGGAGAGTGGGAGAGGAAGAAGCAGGCCCCCAGTGGAAGAGCCTGATGTGGGGCTCTATCCCATAACGCCGGAATCACGCCCTGAGCCGAAGGCAGATGCCCAATGACTGCGCCACCCAGGCGTCCCTAAAAATGTAAAATCTTAATTAAAAAAATATCCAAAATCCTGCACAATAATTTAGGCGCATAGAGTTGAATAACATACACCACTTATTGTACATGAGGTATATAGCCATGTACTGTATTTCTTTTCAAATCTGAACAATTATTGATCTGCATAAACACTGGTAGCATTATAGTTCTTTATGAATGAAGCTGCATGAAGATACATTGCTGTTTTAAAAAGCAAAAAAAGAGAAGAAAAAAATATTGGCATCGTTATTGGAGCAAATGTTTGAAAATATGAGAACCCTTGTAAACTGCTGGTGGGAATATGTTTGCTACCAAACATTTGGAAATTAATGTTGCAACAGCTACTAAACATTTAAAATGCACATACCCTTTGAGACAGAAGTTTCAGTTTTAGAGTTCTGTACTCGATAATCGAAGCATCAACACATAGGATATATCCATATTTTTGAAGGATTATTTATAAAGAAATAAAATCCAGAAACTACTTGAAAGTCCACCAAGAGGTTGAATAAGTTTTGATATCCTATGAAATATTATGTAGCTATCTAAAACAATGGGCTGGATCTTTGCACATTGACCAGGAAGATGTCCACGAAAATTGTTAAATGCAAAAAGCAGGTTGCAAGGTAATATATTTGGGAGTTCCAGCTTTTTTTTAAAATAGACTTTGTTATGGGTTTGGTTAGTTTTTTAAGAGCATGGAGTATTGTGTGGTAATATGGTTAATTAATGGGAAGTGAGACTGCAAGGTGGGACTGTTATGTTTTTCTCTTGGGGGGATAATAAGTGTTTTTATTTTTTTTATTTTTTAATGTTTTTATTGATATTCCAGTTAGTGAACATACAGTGTAACATTAGTTTCAGGTGTACAATATAGTGATTCAACACTCCACACAACACCCGATGCTCATCACAATACTTTTCTTTATATACCACTATACCTCTCTATAGTCTTATTTTTACCCTACTTTTATCATGAGGTTTTATTAATTTCATCATTTTAATGAAATATGCTTTTTCTTTCTTCTACATTTTCTTGATTCCTATGAAGTTGAGTAAGTTTTCATGTACTTATTGGTTACTTGTGTGTCTTCCTCTGTGAATTGCCTATTCATAGCTTTTGCCCATTTTTCCATTGGAGAGTTTCTTTTTCTCTATCAGTTTGTAGGAGCTCCTTGTTTATTAGTTCTATTAACCATTTGTTGGTCATATGTGTTGCAAATATTTTTCTAGGTCCACTAATGTTTTTAGTTTTTATGTGATCAAACCTATCAGTCTTTTCTTGCAGTTCTTAAAAGAGAAAGTTACGTTTACGTGTTTTGATATCTGTAACATATTAAGTAAAGAAAGTTTTAGTATATCTTATTATTTAAAAAAGGAAAATATATTATGTTTGTATATGTTTGCACATATTTATATGAGTAAATATAAAGGTACGAAGAGATAAAACCAGACTGTTAACATTATCTCAATGTTGTAAAATAGAGGGAGAGGCAATTATTAGCTTTTCCCTTGCAACACCCCTATATGATTTAACTTGTTACAGCAAGTATATATGATTATTGTAATTTTTAAAACATCCAATAAATGGAAAATATCTTAATGAATACCATCACTGTGCTTTCAGCATCCTCCTTGGTGAAGAATATATATCATGTAAAGCAAGCACCACTCTCTTACACAGATTTCCCTTGGAAGCACTGTAAGAGGAATAATTGATTGGATATGTTCCATAACTTATGTTCCACATTCTCAGAGATGACACACTGCCCCTGCAACACACACACACACACACACACACACACACACACACACACACTACTTGACCTGAAAGACCCTCTTTAATGTTCCAACACCAAAAAGAGAAAAACAGAAAAGATAGAAGTAGATAGTTGCAGATCATGATGAGAATGCACTTTGTTTGGTAATGCCTAGGATCAGGATGGGGTTAAAAGGAGAGGGAAGGAGTGGTGACAGTGTTTGCATTGCTTGGCACTTGCTCCACATATAAAAATAGCTAGTTATGTTTTTGTGTTCTACCCAAGTGTAGCATTTGTTCTGTGACTTTATATAAAATGTAGTTTCATGGGTGTGACTTAAGGATAGTACATGTCCCTAAGTTGGAAACAGAATAGCAATGTCTTCTGTGTAAATAACCAGAGACCACAATACACAGAGGAAAAGAATAATAGTTGTACAGTTTCTCAGAATTGAAAAGGATTTAGAGTTGCTTTAGTTCAATCTATTTTCTAATCTGTGAGTTCTTTGTACAAATCTGGGGAAGATGATCATCTAGTCTCTGCTTGAAATATTTCCCGTTAGAAAGACCTCTCTCCTTTATAAAGCAGCTAATTATTTGCAGTGATGATTGTTAGAATGCTCACCCTTAGATTGTTATTAGTCTTACCTTTTTGGAACCTCTGTCTATTGATACTTCTTCCTTATGACTTCCAGTTAAAATTATGTGAAAACAGCTACTCCATTTCCCTAAAACTTCTCCTTTAACATGGACTGCACTGGAGGAGATAATGCTAAGTGAAATAAGTCAAGCAGACAAAGACAATTATCATATGATTTCTCTCATCTATGGAACATAAGAACTAGGATGATCGGTAGGGGAAGAAAGGGATAAAGAAAAGGGGGGTAAGGGGGAATGAAACGAGAGACTATGGACTATGAGAAACAAACTGAAGACTTCAGAGGGGAGGCGGGTGGGGGAATGGGATAGACTGGTGACGGGTAGTAAGGAGGGCACGTATTNTAGTAAGTAGGGCACGTATTGCATGGTGCACTGGGGGTTATACGCAACTAATGAATCATCGAACTTTACATCAAAAACCAGGGATGTACTGTATGGTGATTAACATAATATAATAAAAAAAATCATTAATAAAAAAAATTTACATCACCAGTCCCTCAACCTTTCCAAATGTCATGATTTCTAAATTATTCACTATTGTACTTTCCCTAGTTTTGAGACTATTTCATTTGTTTAAAATGTAATACTCCAAAATAACCACACCTCTTCACGATGTCTTTATCAAGTATGGGGTGCAATTTAAAAATTGGTTTTGATTTGGATATTTTACTGGTCTTTCTGGTATCACTGCAATACTAGATTAACATTACCTTTATTTTTTTCTTATAATAATATATTTTTATTATATTATGTTAATCACCATACAGTACATCCCTGGTTTTTGATGTAAAGTTCGATGATTCATTAGTTGCGTATAACCCCCAGTGCACCATGCAATACGTGCCCTACTTACTATCCATCACCAGCCTTTCCCATTCCCCCACCCCCCTCCCCTCTGAAGCCCTCAATTTGTTTCTCAGAGTCCATAGTCTCTCATGCTTCATTCCCCCTTCTGATTACCCCCCCTTTCTTTACCCCTTTCTTCTCCTACCGATCTTCCTAGTTCTTATGTTCCATAGATGAGAGAAATCATATGATAATTGTCTTTCTCTGCTTGACTCACCTTTAAATGTCAAATTTCTCACTTCTTGGGCTTATGGAATTGATTGCTTGGTTTTTTAAAACTTATGTGCAAAGTTTTATACTGGCATCTATAAAATATCTTCTGACTGGTTCAGGCCAGTAATTCTAGACTCTTGCACAGTATGATTCTCTTCAGAATGGGCTTGCTACTTTAATGTTCTAGCCCATGCCCAAAGAGAATGTTAAATGCCATAAGCAAAAACAAAAGGAGGAACAAGGCAGCCCAAAGCCGGCAAGAACTGGCTCTCATTTGTGCTTATTCTTTGCTCCATTTCAGTCTGCCCCCTGCCTCCCTTTTCTAACCCCCTGCTTATTCATCATTCCTGTCAGTTCCAGTCTCATCTCTAGTTTTATCTTCTCAGCATGTCTGCTTCACTGCCTCCCAAATCTATGCCCAATTTATTGCTTGTCTCCTCTACCCTGTTCTGGCCTTGGGACCTTTCCTTTGAACTAACCCTAAAGACTACCTTATGTCTCTGCCCAAACATTTGCTTAGCTCAACTCCCTTCTTGATCTGACCTTGGAGTGCCAGAATTAGGAAAAATGCCGTCAACCTATTTTTAATAATTCTTCCCACTTTGAATTCATCGACAAAAGTTATATGTATGTCTTTCATGTTGTCACCTTAAACATTGATGAATAAGTTAAATACCAGGCCAAGGACAGAAAATCTGTACCACATTCCTTTTAGAATTTCTGTCTTTAAGATTCTGTTTGTTTCCTCTAAATTCTAACAAACCTGATTTCTTAAATCATAAGGAATTGTACTGTTAATACAGTGACCATTAGCCACATGTGTCTATATAAATTTAAATTCACCTTAATTAAAATTAAATACAATTAAAAATTCACTTCCTGAGTTGTAGTAGCCATGTTTCAAGTACTCAGCCACATGTTGCTTATGGCTACTGTATTGGAAGGTGCAGATACAGAACATTTTCACCACCACGGAAAGTTCTATTGGACAGCACTACTCTAGAATATGTGTTTGGTTATGCTCAGTATAAGTTTATATCAATGTTAAAATGTTCGTTTCAGTTTGCTATTGATTCATTCAATAGTCAACTGTTTTGTTTCACTAGTAGTGAATATGCTTTTTTTCTTCTAAAGTTTTTATTTATTTATTTGACAGAGATAGCCAGCGAGAGAGGGAACACAAGCATGGGGAGTGGGAGAGGAAGAAGCAGGCTCCTAGCGGAGGAGCCTGATGTGGGGCTCGATCCCAGAACGCCGGGATCACACCCTGAGCCGAAGGCAGACGTTTAACAACTGCGCCACCCAGGCGCCCCTAGTCATGAATATGCTTATCTTCACTTTATCCATACCACATTTGTCTATCTTGTCTAAGGGGATATTATAAGATCCTCTGTGGAAATAAAAATATAGTGACTTTAGTAGTATCCTGGTCTACTTGGTGAAAAAATCATATCACTAGTTATTTATTGATTTGTAACAATTCATCCCAAAATGTAGTGGTTTAAAACAATAACCTTTTTTTTTTATCTCTCATATTTTCTATAGGTTGGTAATTTGGGAGTAGCTTAGCTCAGGGTCTGTCATGAAGTTGCAGTTGGGTGTTGCCTGAGACTGCTATCATGTGAAGGTTTGAATGAGGTTGGGAAATTCCACTTTCAAAGTGTCTTATCACATGATTGGCAAGATGGTATTGGCTATCGTCCACAGGCCTCAGTTCTCCTCCATATGGGTCTCACCACAGGGCTGCTTCAGTCTCCTCAAAGCTTGGCAAATGGCTCATCACACATCAAGCAATCTGAGAGACCTAGCTAGAAGCTTTAGTGTATTTTGTAACCTAGCTTTATAAGCCATGCATTATCACTTCTTCTATGTTCTATCAACCATACAGGCCCAGCCCTGATTCATTGTGGAAGGAGAGGACACAAGGTCATATTAACAAGATGCCTGGTTCATTAGGGGGTACCTTGAAGGCTTGATATTATTACACCATTCAACATAAAACATAAGCTGGTTTGTCATGGCTCATTATTAGCATATCCCTCCTTGTTCCTGGGAAGCATCTCCTTGGACCCAACTGCATAATATTCTGTGAGAATTGACCTAGAACCAACATCAAGTTTACTGGTTTATAGTTTCTGGAATCTTTCTTTTTGTTCTGTTTTGAAAATAAGAATTTTGCCCTTTTTCAAACTTGTGGTGTTTCTATGATAATCCAAAGACCACCACATCTGAAGGGTTTTGTTTTTGTTTGTCATTTGTATTATTTCAAGTCTGTCATTTTCCTGAGCCTGGAGATTTGCCCTGAAGTGCAGCAGCTGTGTACTTTTCATCAATCTTTACCTCCTCAATTCTCACCTCTCCAAACTTTGTGTAGTATATCACAATAATTTTTTGTTGAACTAATGTTCTCTGAGAACATTCTTGATTTTGTGTGTATATACGTGTGTGTGTGTATATATGTTGTTCTCTACAAAACAGAACTATAAACAAGAGCCACACTTTTGGAATATATATTCCAAATATAATCCTGTAATTTCCAGATCACCAACTAACTTTTCTTCAATCCTCATATTAAATCAAGAGTAGAAGCATTTTTCATTGTTTCTTTTATCTTCTAATAAGTGAAGTTGTCAGCTTGGCAATTCAAGAACATACTAGATTCTGTTTATTCTTTTAGAGAAAATTTAAGGGAATAATTTTAGGATGAGTTATATCTACATATTTCACCTGGAAAATATCATTGATACATATTGTTAAATTGTAAAGTTGTGCATATGATGTAATCCCAGTTTTGTTAAAACAAATAATAGAACACAAAAGGATGAGGAAAAAGCTGTATGTGTATGTGTGTGTGTCTGTACATGTGCATGTGTGTCTCCATTCTCATGGAGAATAGTGTAGAAGGATATATACCAAACTGTTAACATGTTGAAGGAAGGAGTGGTGGTGGTGGTGGTGTGTGATTGGATGGAGAAGGTAGAGACTGTTTCCTTTTTCTGCACTCACCTTTGAATGTTTTGACCTATTATGATAAGTATATATTAATTTTATAAATTTTTGGATATAATAATATAAAAAGTTAAAAATATGGTATCTAACACTATTATTTACTGCCCCAATGGCAGTGTTGCACTTCGATTTAGGAAAATATTGCCCATATAGTTCCTATCATTAGTCTGTAGCATACTTCCATAATGATATTATTTCCTCTTTCCTTTTATTCTCAATCAAAGGGATATCCATCCTGCTTATGTGATGTATTCCTTCCTACATATATGGATAATCTCTTAAAGTTCAGTGTTATTCTTCTTTTCCTTCTTCGAGTTTTCTGTCTTTTCAAAATACACACTTTCTAGTTGTGAATTGTTAGTTGTAACTCTTACTTTGTCAAGCCTCGGTGATATGGAGATTACACACACACACACTCTTCAACTATGTTCATTACACATTACGCATTCAGGGCCAAATCCAAGTTTTGTTGGATCTGAAGCTTTTATAATTTGGGGAGCCCACTTCAAAAAGGAATATAAAATTGTCAGTACAGGATTACTAGGGCCATTTGTAGGCCCTTGGAAGTACAAGTAAGGTGTCTTGAAGCATAAGTTTCATTAGTATCAAGGTAAATAAATGTGCTTTTGTGTGAGTTTGTTCTGAGTGAGGGAGAATGGCTAGCCTGAAGTTTTGGGGATGGAAATTCCAGGACAAGAATGACATGGCCTCCAAGAGGGAAAAGACAAAAACAAAAGGAAGCCCCATGACCAACTTCAGAAATTTATCTGAATTTTGGGTTTAATTTCCTTGTTTTAGTTCTCTTTATAAAACAATTGTCTTTTTTTAGAGTAGCATTCCAGTTTTTCAATAGCAACGAGACCCATGTTCAGTTAGGATCAGATTTCCAGGGCCTCATTTTAGAAACAAGCATAGCTCAAATCATACCGAGCTTAAGAGCATTCCATAACAAGTGACAGAAGCTTTGCAAACTATGGTCAGAAGGCACATTTCATGACCTTTAGCCTAAGAAACATCAGGTGGCTTGTTGCTTTGTCCCCAGAGGAGTGGCTCGTAGGAAAAAATCAGAAGGAGTGGTTGTAAGAGTGTTGGGTATTGTGGCAGAAATCCTACAGTTGCAGAGGTGCCTCCATAAAAAAGAAAGAAAACGTTAAGAAGGTCCATTAGCCCAGTGGCTCCCCAAGAAGTTTCCTCCCTCAACAAGCACTTCCTAAGACTCTTTCAGATATGCTGCCCTGGCCCCTCACATGTGCACTGGGAGATATTGGATCTTCAGTGTTTGCAAGCACAAGTGTTTGAAAGTATTTTTTCGAGAAGATTGCTATATAACTTTATTTCACAGTCCCACCCAACACCAATAATTATAGACAGCAAACTTGTCTTAACAAAAGTTGGCAACATATTCATTTTCATACATTAAGTGTCAAAGTAGAGAAAAAACAATAAATGACAGAACTTTTTGTGTGTTTAAATGCTTAATAAATGGTTAATAAAGCATTTTATGAGACTCATTTTTGAAGTGTCTATTAACATATATATTGCCAATCATAAATATATAAATGACAAAAATAAGAAAACGCAGCCTAGAATCTTTTGAAACTATGTATTTTATAACACACACGTGTTTTTGCAATATACTTTCTCCAGATCATGGTAACTAGCAATTTACATGAAAAAAATGAATATGCAGTTATTTGTATACAAAGATGAAGTATTGATTTTGGAGTTGTTTTTCCCAAAAGGCATCACTGGCTGGTCAGAGAGGGGGTGTTCTCAAGGGCTAAAGAAGGGAGAGATGCACATTGACCCTCTGGGGTATCAAGGCCATAGCCTTGGCACCATGTCTATAGTACTCCCACCAAAGTTAACTGGCTATAACCTTGCCATTTAGCACCTCAGGTCTGCTAAGCACGATTGCTCATAGACACAGCCTCCTTCAAGACTTCGCTGAATAGAGTTTGTTCTAAGCCAAAAAAACTCCCTGGAAGAAATAGGTATGGATTTTAATATTTTCCAAGCATTGAAATTTGCTGGGATTTTTTCCTCTGGAAGTTTCTTAAGCTTGAAATCCATGATTTTTTCCCTGTGAGGTGACCTACTTGGTAATCTCTGCTCAGACAGGTCACTAGCTACTCTTGGGCTATAACTGGGTTCCATTTCTTTTTATAAAAGCCCTCGTTATTTCTGTTAGGAGGGCTTGAAGGCTGAAAGGGGGAAAAGGGAACTGGATAGCTCATGGGCCTAGCTAATGTCATCTGATCTCACTTACCCTGAGGCTTTTTTGAATTTGGCTCCTCTTCACACAGTCTCAAAATATGCACCCGGCCTTCAGTCATTGACAAGTGGGCTCTGGAGTCAGACTGCCTGAGTTGGAAGCCAGGCTCCTCTAATTTCTAGCTGAGAGGCTTTAGGAAAGTTACTTCATCTCTCTGTGCCTCAATTTCCTTGCCAATGAAATCGAGATAATTAAAAACCTGGAAGAATTTTCGACAAAATTAAATGAGATAGTATACACAAAACAGTCCAGAACATATAGCAAGCATTCAATAAATTTTAGCTATTAAAAAATACCAACAATCAAAAGTTACAAAGTTCTCAGGGCCTTAAGATAACAGAATGGATTGGAGAAAAAGATGTAATAAATATGGGACATATGGATGGTGTCGGCAGCGAAATTATTTCTGGGTAAAACAAAACCTGACAAATTCCTAGACCCCAAATGGACTAGGGTTGTTTTTATGTAGTTTGAGGTCAGGAAAGAAAGAGAGAAAAAAGAACATTTTGAAAGGGGAAGGGGAAGTTATGGTTATGGAGTGAGGAGAAAGGAAGTCCTGAAGGTGGAAAACAAGTGCCCTATTTCAAGATTTCTCCCACTGTTAAGCCTTATGCTTGGGGGCCACCTCTTTGCCTTCTGGTCTGTTAGCCAGGCTGACCTTCTCCAAGTTGGCCACAAAAATCCCCATAATGCCAACGTACAAGATAATGTTTCCATGCTCTTCCATGCCTCATTTTTCCTTGAAAATAATAGTAACTTAAAAAATGTGTAGGTTCTCTGACATGTTCTGGTCAAACACCTAGATTCCCCCCACACACACACACACCGGGGAGGGGGGGGTGTCCCACCCTGCGAGGTGGCTAATCCCTATGGAGTCATGAAGCCGCTAGCCTCCCACAGAGCCTTGCAACTAGAAAGCCCAATGATCTAGCCTGGATTCTTTTGCCTGGTCTGGACTTGTCTCAATAGACAGGCTAAAACAGTCTCTGCCATCGGGGGCCACGGGGCATTTCCCCACACCCTACCTTCAGCAAACCGCATTGTGGAAAAAAAAAGTCTTAACTTATGAACACTTCTTCCCTTTAGCAAAGATTCTCTAAAGAGTTCCTTTAAATGTTGTATTTCTTGACTCTGTGTTTTGATTACAGAAAACTAGATATGTATACAAAACTGTAACTTTCTATTAACTAGCTCACCTGCCCATCTCTAGCCATGAATTGCTGTTTTCAGGCTCATATTTAGCAACATCCAGAAGTTTTTCTAATCACCCAGGAATTCTTAAACTGTGTTTTAGAAGGGCAAGATTTTGTGCGGTGTAGTTGTCAAGATTTGGATTCTTGGAAAATGCAATTTCTGTATGGTTTGCATCATATTTGAATTAACATGAAAATTCGATCCAGAACACCCGAGTTTCTTTTCTGGGGGGGGTTGTAGTTGGTTTTCTCCGCACCCGTTAACAGAGAATTTATTTAGGGAGACGCGGTTCCTCAGACAGGCTGTGGCCATTAGAGAGCTCACTGGGGCTTGGAGGTTAAGGAATGTAAAGAGGTCAAACTCGGAACTTGAAACAGACACGAAAGAAACAAAATCCACCAATATAGAGAGAATAATTACAAAAGTTAGAAGCCTGTGTCAGAAATGGTGAGCTTCAGGTCGGTAGGAAGAGTTATTCGTGTAAAGCTTCCTAGAGGATGTAGAAATTTCTTAATTAAAAAAGAAACAGGAAACAAACCCCCCACATTGCGTTCCAATCTCAGAGTGCCGGTGCGCGAAAGCAGTCTGTAAGCTCCAGGGAAAGTAAGCAGCTTCGGGACTTTTTCTAAAGTGCTCTTTGCAGTGCAAGAGCTTAGAATGCGGTTAGTTTTACGCACCGAATCCCTTTCCCATAAACTCTTCAAGAGGCGCCTTACTTCTTAAGGCTAAATCCCGTTGTCAGATTCTTTTAAAACGTGTGTCAGATCCCCTGCGCGTTGTGGGGGAAACGGAGGCGAAGAGCCTGGGCGCCCAGAAACATTTTGTAACGAATGAGCGAATGAATGAAACCCTGCCCGAGAGCTGGAGACTGGGAAATTCGCAGGAACTTTCTCTGTGCTCTTTGAACGCAGCAAACTACAAACTTAAGAACGGGGTAGCTGGGGCTTCAGAGACTCAATCGGTCTCTCTTAACTTCCAGCACCTGTGAACAGGTGCGGTTCCGACTGAGCAGCCCGGGCCTCGTACCAACTAGCTCCGGGCCAGAAAAGATGTGGCCCGCCCCAAGGGGACATCGCAGCGGCCCTGTCCATGCCGCACTGCCCTCATCCAGTGGCTTCGAAGGCCGAGCTGTGGTAGCCCTGCGGCACACTTGGTGCTCTCTCCCCACCCGCCTAGGTTTGATCCCTAACTCAGTGCCAAGTCATTTCCTTATCTAACTTGATGGGTGTTTGAGTAAATGAAGCAATAAAGTCAGAGGAGCAGAAAGAGAAAAGAGACGACTAGAAAAGTCACAAGTGCTTCATGGAGAGAGGAGGGCGCGGGCTGTTTGGACTGTGGCAGAGCTGTGAGGCCCAGACTGGGAGCGGCGCGGAGCGGGACCGGTTTTCCGGGGCTGGCAGCTGCCTCGAAAAAGTTTCCTGTGGAACACTCGCCAGCCGGGGCGGGGGCGGCGGGCGCAGCGGTGGATGTGGGAGGGGGCGTGCAGGCGGGGGAGGCAGCGCCGGGCCGGCTCGCAAACCGTTATAGTCCTTAAGCCCCTCCCTCGGCCAGTGCCCCCCCCCAGCCCGCCTCCCCGCCGCGCGGCTGCCCACCTGGCGACGTGACGCTGCACCAATCCTCTTGGAGCTGCTCCCCGGGGGCCCCCCTCCTTGTACCGCCCCCCTCCCCACCCTGAAAGAGGCGCACCCTGCCGGGGCAGACACTGAGCTCTAGCCCGTGGAGCACCCCTTTAAACTTCTTGGTCTCTAGGACGGAAGCTCAGGCTCCTCTCTCGCCTTAGCCAAACTTGCTTTCCCGCCTCTCAAACTCCGACTTCCCTCCACTCCTAACTCTTTTCCCTCCACTTTCCCCTCCTCTATCTCCCAAGCCACAAACCCCGGTCCCCTGTTCCTTTTCCCCATCCTCTCCCTTCTCCTCTCCCTTTTCAACTTATTGTCTGATTCCACCTCCGACTACCCGAGCGTGCCTGACTCCGTCGCCCGCTTTCGATCGGCTCGAAGCCATGGCGGGACCTGGGGGTTGGAGGGACAAGGAAGTCACCGATCTGGGCCACTTGCCGGTGAGTAGAGGACGCCCGTCGCCTCCGAAGTGCTCTCTTCTGCGGGTTCTGAGCTCTGGGGTAGGAGAAGGACATCCGCAAGCTGGGCTAGGGCAGGACTTCGACGGGGTCGCGGGTTCGGGAAGGGATCCCGGGAGTTGGCTTGCGGAAAAGCCCCCCCCCCCCAGCACCCGGGCCAAGCCAAAGTCAGGAAAAGGCAAAGGGACCGGGTGGGGGAGAAAGATGAGGGGGCAGTGGGGTGGTGCAGACCCTAAACTACGGGTTATTTTCTAAATGTGGCCCGTTTTGTCTAGCGGTGCTCGGGTACTTGTTCTTGCGGGGGGCTCGAGAAGAGGCCAAAGAGCACGAGGACGCGTGGCTTCCTGAGAGCACTCTTCCCTATCACCCCGCCGCCCTGTCGTTTGCTTCTTTTGCCAAAGGAGATGCCCACTCGAGGAGTGACCTTTACCTCTAGGTGACAGCGGGCTAGAAAATTATAAAGTGTTGGAGTCTCACTTCTCTCACTTTATAATGGCGCTTTCTAAAACCTTATTCTGCCAGGGCACGGTTCCCGAGTTAGTATTGCGGGAGCGAAAGCACTCGACGCCGCTTGGGGAAGAAGTGAATTCTGCACACCCCAATTTAAAAAAGAAAATATTGCGCTCACTAACTAACCAGAATTAGCTTGTTCTCATGGTTTTCGTTTGTGGATTCTCCTTTTTCCAAACGCCCAGCTTTCCTCCATAATTGTAATTGATTGGTGAGCTATTATCGCTGTCGTTATTAGTAGACTTATTATTTTAGCGATGCCGTTTATTTCATTGGCATCTGGTTTCTGGCAGATATTGGATCCCACCCAGCTCCGTTCTTTAAGTTCCCTTTTTAGATTGGCATTTCGCTTGCACCCTCTCTTGAATGCAAAGGGCCCCTGGACTCTCTGAAAGGGAATAAGCATGCACCGTGCTGGAATGATCGCCAGGCAACTGTAGTTCAGGGCAGTGGCCTACTTGCTTTGGGAAAAGCTAAATATTAACCTTGAGGTTATAGGGCTCTTCAAAGTCGCGGCGCTTTAATTTTATACATATTTGGCATTTAAAGATTGTATTCTTGATGAAGGCAGACACCTGTCCCTATCAAAAATGCGGCATTCTCCAAGCCTCACCTATATAATTTTACACTAGAATGGTGTAGAGGAGGAAGGGATGCACGTGGGTAACGTTTTAGCAAATTGTGCTCAGCCTTAAAAAAAAGGAACTTCAATACTGACATGTTGAATTGCATATATTAGCATTGTTCTTATTGATACAGCTTTATAATATAAATCCACAAAATTTTTAAAAGTTGAATCTTTTTTCACCTTGCATATGTTAGATTTCTGGAATGTGGAGGCCTCAATTGGTGGTTTCCTTTCTGAACAGAATTTTCATATTTTGACTAGGTTTACTCCCAAGTAAAAGTGTAAAACCAATGAACAAAATGTTGCCCTTCTCCAACAGTCTCTATGTAGGGTGGGGGAAAGAGAAAAAAAGCAAACTAGGGAAAATATGTGAAACCACAAATAAGCAAACTGAAATAAGCTTTTTTTCCCCCTAACATTAACTAAAGGGGGGAATGGGAAAGACCTCATAGAAATGATAGAGCAGGGAGTTCCAAACCCAAGGGGGAAAAAAGTTTTATTGCCACAAAAAAAATGGGGGGAAATGGCCCAGACTAACTGACCCGGTCATGGCCCTGGGACATAAGAACTTGGTGAGAGCTGAGGAGATAAGAGGAAAGGCTGCAATCTTTACATTGCAGTTTAGCGGAATATTAGTTTTCTGGGGTTTTGTGGGGGTGTGGAAGGGAGAAAGATGCGGTTGGTTTTTAATGTAGGAATAGGGAGAAAACAAAACTTCCTGAAAGTCATAGAGTCTTCAGGTTCGAATAATTTCTAAATTTCTCTTATGCAGGATTTCATTGTGGATGTCTTCACCATAGCAAATTATGCATATTTGAGCAAATTATGCCTAATTCTCCCCTCTCACCAAACATCCAGGTCTAAACCCTAAGAAATCTAGCAGAAAGGTAGCACTCACTTTAGAATTTCCTTACTGTCAAATTTTTAGAGATAGAAAAATTTCATGTTGTTTTGGTCACTGAGGTATATTTTAATGATTTGAGATTTCTTTGCATTTGACTTATTTCCTGAGTTTCTGAAGAAGTAAAAGTAAAGGAAGAGGTCAAAAGACATCGAAGTTAGCTGTTCAGAAGTTTGCATTTTGATGCAAAGTAGATGACAAAGCAAAGAAATCTGCTTATGGTGGGATCTCTTATGATAATTATCCTCAATAAAATTATCCTCGTAATATATGAAGGTCAGAAAGTTGGCATTGATCAACACCAAATATACCAATTTGGCAATAGCCAGATAATGAAGGGAGATTCAGACCTCGTTTTGCATTAAGCAAAAAATAATCTTGCAGATTTTAAAATAATTACATAGGGGTTTAGTTTAAGATTGTTAGATTATGTCCTTTGTGGGGCTGGCCAGCTTAATGACCACAAGGTAAGGACCCTTGAGAGTGGTCAGGCTTGCTGTGCAAATTTGGATTTAAAGAAAGTGGTGGAAGGTTATTTGGTATTTTTGTTGTTAGATGGATATTATTTTTAAACCTAAAATAGTAAGCAAGAGTGAAAGCTGGGGAAGCAGAAGGGGGAGAGGAATTGTTTAACTTTTTTTGCATAATGCCCTGAAGTTAGAGACATAAAATAAGAGAGCCAATTTCGTAACCAGGGAATGACAGGTCAGCTATATTTAATTAATAGGTCGCTGTAATTTTTTTTCTGATTTACTATTGAATAAATATCTCCAATAGGTGACAAAACAAAAAAGAAAGTGTAGAGATTTGTGGTTTGTGCTTCTTTTTTGAAAAAAGAATTGCAAAGCCTTATGTTTTTATGTATATCTGGGGTGTGTGTGTGCATGTGTGCATGCACATATGTCTGTATTATTTTCACCTTGCCTGCCAGCAATACCTGTGTGTGTGTCTCTCTCTATATATCTCTATATATAGATATATATCTATATCTATATATATAGATATATCTATCTATCTTTTTCTCTGCCTATGTCACTCAATCCTTGGGACTGGAAACTATTTCTTCATCTCCAAATCTGGCATGTCTTTCACTATGATAGTCCCTTTTGCCTTCTGTGCCCAGTATGGTAATGACATTCCTCATGGCTGTGGCCTTGGTATTTGACACTGCCATGTGTAGTCCTAATCTATATTGGGGTCAGGATTAGACAGGCCTGGAGGACAGTAGTGGCAGAGGTGATCTGAAATAGCACATGATCCAAAAACTATATTTGAATTACATTAGGTTTATATTTAAATATAACTGTCAGCTCTCCCAGTCTTCCACCACCCAGACCAAGTCTGCTTTCCACACTCAGTCGTAAGAACCTTCCCACTTTAGCAAGTACTTTAGCCCCCTGTTTTGAAGCAGTTTTACCTTCTAGTCCACAAGTTTTGAAACTTTCAGCATGTCCTCCATTATGTATTTCAAACATCACCTCAGCATGACATTGTACTTCAATCTCTTTTCTCAGTCTTTTTTCACCCAATTTCTAGAGCAGTCGGTTTTATATTAGTGCACAAGAATAATGCACAAGAGTCATTTGGGGGATTGGGACCCATCCTCAGAAATTCTGATTTCATAATTCCATGGTAGGGACAAGGCATCTGCATTTTATTTTGTTAAGATTTTTTTTTTATTCTTTCTACACCCAACACGGGACTAGAACTTACAACCCCAAGATCAAGAGCTGCATGCTGCTCCGACTGAGCCAGCCAGGTGCCCCAAGTAATCTGTATTTTAAACACGATTCCCCAGATGATTCTCAAGTAGGGAGAATCTCTACAGTCCATAGTTTGAGAAGCACTGGTCTTGTGGAAGAGATTTTCCTTTCTAAATTTTCCACTTGAATCGTGAAGCCCATTCTTCTAACTGAAATAGTACTTCCCTGAAATTCACTCTGGCACTTACTGTGTTATATATGTCATTTTCAGGTTTTTCTCTTCATAAACTCTTCATAAAATCTCTATTTCTAATATTTAAAACAAAAGAAGAACAGCCTCTGCTATTCCTTCTAGGTGCTGTTCAATCTTTTCCCTTCCTTTAGCTGTCTGAATAATGGCTTTTGTTCCTTAGTTCACTTTCTTTACTGCCCTAAATCTAAAATTTATTGCTACCCATATTGACCATTTATCAGTTCCCTTTTGTTCTTAATTTCTGCTATATTTGGTTCTGTTGATCAGCCTCTGCTTTTGAGTGTCCTCCATGACCAGTAAACACTGCCTTCTAGTGGTTCTTTTTCTTCCTGTTACCCCCACTCTATCCTTAATAAAATTGTCCATCAGGGTGCTCATTCCTTCCCCCTCTCCTTGAATTCAGAAGACAGAAACAACTCCTGAAAGTTCTGGGTTTCAGGGAACAACCAGACTAAGACTTTTAAATTGCAGGAGATATTTTGGATACCTAAAAAATATAACAAAGTGTAAAGTGTTTGCTCAACATTTTATGGCTCAAAAATGTTTTAAGACTTAGAATTTTCATAATTTCTTTTAAGAAAAGCTTTTAAAAATTAGGGTTTCTTGTTTAACCAAATAGAACACCAAAGCATATGAAACTGCCAAATAATCTCCAAATTATTGTAGCAGTCATAGATATAAAGACCTTTCCTCTGCTGGTTTTCTTAGAGTGGCAGGGCAGAGGAAAGGACCAAGTAATTATGAAGACCCCTCTGATGTGGACTTTTTAATTTCACAGATATAAAAAAAGAGGTTCCTTTTCAATGTTTACTTCATTGGGAACCCAGAATAAACTTTATCATTCAGTGGAAAGTCTGATATAAGAAATTGAGTAATAGTACCCTACTAATAATTAGCACAGTTCCTCTCTCTTTGTTTCCCAATTTGACAATCATTTAGTCTTGAAAGATACTAGTGCAGAGATGGGGAACAAAAATATTGCATAAAACTGAGGAAAAAAGTACTCTTAGTATAGATGAATGCTAAGTTGAGCTGCCTTTAAGAATAGAAGAAAAATGTTTATAACACTCTTTAAAAATGTGAGCATGTGGAGAATTAGGATGTTTTGGTCATTTGTGAGCAGGAAAACATTTCCAAACAACATGAATACAGATAAAATAAGGCCTCTAAGAATTCCACAGGTATTTTATTATCCCCTTCCATTTCTTTGGCTTTTTTGTTTGTTTTTGTGTTTTTTGTTTTAGTAATTAGATACCTGAGCTCAAATATGAATAAGGTATTTTGCTTTTGAAGGCTAGAAAAAGGCTTAAAGACATTTAGGACTTTTGTGCTCAAAGATTCAGAAATAGAGTTGTTCAGATAATATAGTAATTCTCTAATATGTGGTGTTTTTTAAGCTAAAATGTGGCCTTAACTATAAAAAAGAATGGGTTACCAATAGAAATCAGCTAAACATTTGATTCTTTTGACAGATGGTCGGAGGTTTTTCCTCCAGAATTAATAATGTCTAATATAAATCCCTTAATAATATTCTTCAAAGAAATATGCTAAAGTGATAAAGTCTTTAAGCCAAACCTTAGCAACTTCTTTGTTGGCCAGCTTTTCTCCCATCACTTTTTCAATGAGTTATAACGATATGCTTAATATCAAGGCCATTGTAACAATTTGTTTTTATTTTTCTTAAATTCTCAAAATTATCATTTTAAATAGCTTTTATATTTTCATTGGGAGTATGTTCCCTGAACTATTTGGTTATAATAATAGAGTGCCTATTGTGACATTGATTTTGATGATGACTTTAAGAAAGTAGGCTGCTATTTTCTCTAACAGTGGTCATTTCAAATCTAATTGGGACTTTACAACATTAGAATCTGATTTTTTCCTATAGAATTTTAAAGCTAGGAAGTCATCTAACACAAAACCTTCATTTTATATGTGTGAAAACTAAGTCCCAGAAAGAGTAAATAACTTACCCAGAGTCATATAGTTAATTAATGGCAGAGCTGGGGCTAAACCCCCAGTCTCCTGACTCTGTCCAGTTGAATACTTATTGACTGAAGTAATCCCAGATCTGTGTCATTTCCCTATGACAGTTTTGTTAGATTACACAAATACTGTGACAGTTTTAAGAAATCCATAATTTCATTCATATACATTGCATATCCTCAATAGTTTTTCTGTTTAGCTCACATTTGTCACAATGATAAAAAATGTTTTCAAACAAGGTTAAACGAAGTCTGTGTTTATAAAATGTGCTTTCTATATGAGGCATGTGACTCTCTAAGGATTTGCCAATGATCCTACCACTTTGTGTATAAACTGGCATCTACTCATACCTCATACTGGTTTTGCTAATATAGCAAAATAAGCTGCTAGACGAAAAGTTTAAGTAGTGATAAAATTCAAGAAACCATGTTTTGTGGTGAACAAGAAAGGGATATCCATAGAAAAGGTTAAGAGGCAATTTTTAAGAATGAATAATGGAAATCTTAGGAATCTGTCCATAAACATGTTTATTTTGTCTCCTATGATGCCACATTCAGGCTTAAGACACAGAAAATATCATCAGGGAATTTGTGCCAATGAAAGGTATTCAGCTGATGCAAAAATTAACTTAAAAATAAAAAAACCCAACTGTCTAGTTTAAAAAAAAAACACTGCAGTCTTTTAATGCCATGCTTTTGGTGTTATTCATATATATATTTTTTAATTTTTAAAGAAAATCTGATTTTATTGACTTGTCCTGATTCAAGACACTGTACATATTCTTTTCAGGGGGCCACTAAAGATTTATTCATTTATTTAATTGAAGTATAATTAGCATGCTGTGTTATATTAGCTTCAGATGTACAATATAGTGATTCAACAATTCTGTACATCACTCAGTGTTCATCACAATAAGTGTACTCTTAATCTCCTTCACCTACTTCATCTATCCCTCCACACACACTGTCCCTCTGATAACCATCTGTTTGTTCTCTGTTTGTTTTTTTGTCTCTTTTTTCTTTTTGCTCATTTGTTTTATTTCATAAGTTCCACATATAAGTGATATTATGTGGTATTTGTCTTTCTTTCTCTGACTTATTTCGCTTAGCATGATATTCTCTGGGTCCGTCCATGTTGTTGCAAATGGCAAGATCTCATTCTTTCTCATGGCTGAGTAATATGCCATTGTGTATATACACCTCATCTTCTGTTATTCATATTTAGAGGTTATTTTCTTTCTCATGAATTACTGTTATGTAAACTGTCCAGACTATCCAGTATCAACTTATCATTGCTATATGCTAAACTTTCTGCCTGTCTGGTTAGTACTCAAAAAATGAGTTTTAAAAGAGTATGTCAATTACAAGTAGATAAATTTATCTCTATTTCAATAATTGTTATATTTGCATTATGAATATGCTTCAACTGGACATAATTGTAAGCATTTTACAGATTTGTGATAATTTGTCATACAACTGCTTAATGTTTATGTCACTGTTTCCTTTTCATAAATGACTATACTCTGTCCAGGAAAATCATGACATGCTTTATTGTTTTGGTAAGTGACACTTAGGTTCCTCCCATGGAAATTCTAAGGAAGCAAGGCAGATTGAAAATACCATTCTAGGTAATTGAATGCTTGCCTACTTTTCCAAGAAGATTGACAATTTTTGTTCTACATTTTTGTAGGATCCAACTGGAATATTCTCACTGGATAAAACCATTGGCCTTGGTACTTATGGCAGGATCTATTTGGTAAGTGGAGTTAGATTATGTATTGGTTCTTCATTTTCTAATAACAATGATTGCAAGTGAAATCCCTATATTGGAGAGCAAATAATGACAAAAGCATTTCACTTTGAGAGATGAATCAAATTGAGATAGCTCATGATATCTGTGGGAATTATTACAGAAGAAATGGATTGGAAATCTATAGTGAACCAACAGGCCAAACATAAGATCTAAAAATTATTAGTAGAAAATTAATAAAATCATCAACAGAAAAGGGAATTAATTCAAATTAGATGTACCCAAATAAAAATATCATTTGTTTTATGTTTATACACCCATATCATTCAAATTACATTCAACCTTTAAACTGAATGTTACAAAAATGAACATTTCCACGACATTCTGTATCATACCGTGCACATGTGTGTAAAAGAATTAGCCAAATAATCTAATAAGAAAAACTCTGCATTTATTTAATGATTATTTATTAAGCACAAAGTGTGTGCTGAGCCCTGTCACAGCCTCTAGACATAAAGTGATAACCAAAACAGATTATCTCTGCTCTTCCAGGGCTTATGGTCTAAAAATGTATAAGTGATTAAATGTGTGTATGTGTGTGGGAAGGATTGGGAGAGGCACATATATTATGTATGTAAGCGCACAAATAACTGTATATTTGCAGTTGTAATATATTCCTTGCATGGTTGTTGAGGATAATGTTGATGCACAGGTAAAGCAGGGATATTGTTGAGGGCTGGCTTGGAGATGGGGTTACTTTAAAGGTCCTATCATCTTTATCACCTTCCTCCACACTCTAGTATGGAGATTAGACATTTTTCTCAATCTTTTATGAGGTTCTGTACAAATACAGTGTTCCTTTTCCCCAAGCCTGCCCCTCAAAAACCAAATCACTGTCCCTAGGCTGATCCTTAGTGTAGACTAACCACAGCCCTCCATACGGGTTGTATAGAGGTGTCCTGGTATAGGTCCAGTGGAAGAGGCTTCTCTCTAGTTTAGACAACGTTCCCTCTGCTTGCCAAGCCTTGTACTTTTAGGTTGCATCTGCCTAGAAGGGGCTTTTAAAAGAAAATCATGTACCCAAGTTGGAGTGGGGGAGATCTTTAAAATTTGCACAAATGTAC
This sequence comes from Ailuropoda melanoleuca, assembly GCF_002007445.2. Classification (NCBI taxonomy): domain Eukaryota; kingdom Metazoa; phylum Chordata; class Mammalia; order Carnivora; family Ursidae; genus Ailuropoda; species Ailuropoda melanoleuca. Next base: position 73,135,055 of record NC_048238.1, read on the forward strand.
CTATAGCACCAAAGCTGACTAGTAAGCATAGCATTGTGGAAGGCTCCTAAAAGCAGAAAGAACCTGTTCCCTAGAGGGAACAGAGAGAATGCCAATATTCATGACACTTTTTAAAAACCATTTTGATTTTACCTTTTAACAAAATCAATAAGCTATAGACAGTGATGTGATACAAACACAAATATGTTGCTTGTGTTACCTCACTTGCATCTCAGACTGAATGATTAGTTAACAATTGTGTGATCTAGGTGAATTTTGTCACCATATACATAGATACATACACCTACATACACAGAAGTTCTTCTTCACCTCTTTATGTTATATTTACAATCTCTATGACTCCATATCGTGAGGGGTGTGTTTGTGTGTGTGTGTTTCTGTATTTTTTTTTTATTTGAAGGAATACAGCTCTCTCCACCACCAGATTTTAGGAATAAAAACATCAATCATATGAGGTAAAAAGCAAAGGTAAGGTTAGATAACACAAAAAGATGGTTTTTCATCATCAGTCATCAGAACTGTGATGCCATAAAATGAAGAAAAGTCAAGAGGGTAAAAGGTGAGTTGTGCATGGTAACTCTTTTTTAAAACTAGGGTTTATTGAGGTATAGTTTACATTTGGTAAAATTTGCCCTTTTAAATATACAATTCCATGAGTTTGGACAAGTCATGTAGTCATTTAGTCAAGTAACTATCACCAGAATCAAGTTTTTTCCAATACATTTTAAAATATACAGTATACCTTCAAGTAATATTCTTCAAGTAATGCTTTTGCTGTGTGTTGTCTCGGATTGTGTAGTATGGTTATATTTGTTATATATTTTACCTTTATGTGTGATATAAACCCACAATACTACTACTTTGTTCCCTATACTCAATACTATTACTTTTTACTTAATTATCTTCTAGAGCAATTATAAAGAAGAAAGAGTTATATTTTTGTTCATTTGAGCCATATCTGGAATTTTCATTTCTTTGGGCGAATCCAAGTTTCTATACTTCTTAAGCCTGAAGAATTATCTATAATGTTTTGTATAGTGCAGGGCTCCTGGTAATGAATTCTCTGCTTTGGTTTGTGTGAAAATCCCTCATTTCTTCTTCATTTTTAAAATATATTTACACTGGATATATAATTTTATATTGATATTTTATTTTTCTTTCAGCACTTTAAAGATAGGACTCTATTTTCTTCTGGCTTGCATAGTTTCTGAAGTTTACTGCCATTCCTATCTTTGCTCCTTTGTATTTTTCTTCTTACTGATTTTAAGACTTTTGTCTTTAACTTTGTTTTTTAGCAGTTTAAATATGAAATGTCTAGGGTTTTTGTTTTTTACGTGTGTGTGTGTGTGTACCTTTGGTGGGCTATTTATCATCCTTGGGGTTCTCTGAACTTCTTGGATATATAATTTGACATATTTTATTTTGGGAGAGAAATTCTTGACCTTTATCTCTTCAATTTTTTTTTTTGCTTTCTTCTCTTTCTTCTCCTTGTAGAAACCAATTTTATATTTGTTAGGCCATTTGATATTAACTCACGGATCTTTGATGCTCTATTTTGTTTCTTATGTGTGTGTGTATGTGTTCATATGTTTATTTTCTTTTATTCTCTTTCCTCTTTGCATTTCACTTTGGATCCATTATTTCCTATCTTCAGTTTTCTGATTCCTCTCTCAACCTTTTTTAAGCCAACTGATGAGACTGTCAAAGGCATTTTTTAGCTCTTTTATTTTTTTCATTTCTAGCATTTTCACTTGACCTTTTTATAGTTAACATCATTGTTGAAATTTCCATTTGTTCATGCATGTTTTCCATATGTTTCACTAAAACCTTTCACGTATTAATTATAGTCATGTTAAATTTTGTCTCATACTTTGAATATCCATGTCACCTTTAAGGCTGGTCATATCGATTGCTTTGTCTCTTAAGAGTGAGCTTTTTTTAATTTTTTGCTTGATTATTTGTTTCTTAAAATGTTTGTTTGAATGCCAGACATCACTAGTGGAACAGTAGAGATTGAAGTAAATGTATTTATGCTTGGAAATGGGCACACTTGTTCTTCTAAGTCATTAATATGGGAGGTTGAGTCAATCTAATACGATGAACTATGTTTGGGTTATTTTGTTGGTATGGGTACCCTCAGTTCATCACCAGTTTCGAGTTCCTCTGTTACCATGTGCTTAACATGGTGGTGCGGTTCTCCATATTCCTGCTCTACCCTCAGCCTTGGACCTCCCCTGTGCATCTGTGCTTCAAAAAGATTCTCTCTTCACGTTCCTGTGCCTCTCTAATGGTATGCTAGTATTGCTTCTTATTAAGTGCTTGTTAGCCTGGGACAGAGAGGAATTCTCTGTTTTCTTTCTGGTGTGGGACAGGGAGGAGTTCTCTGTTTTCTCGATTCAGCCTCAGCCTTAAGCAGATCTTATGCCTCTGGGTCATGGAAGTGGGACATTCTTAGTTACTCTTTCCCTCTGCTAGTGGTAGGAGACTTCTTAATGGTCTGGGTCCAGGACTAATTCCTGCCCCTTCCCAGAAATAGAGGAATTGTTAGTAGGTCTTCCTCTATTACCTGGGCGGAACAGTTTGCTGCCTTTCCCTTAAAGCTTAGGGCTCTTAGTCCTTAGGAAGAAAGGAATTGGACATGGTTTCATGCTTTTCCTACTGCAATGGCTTCTGCTCTCTATTAGGTCAGTACTGTAAATCCATGGAGCAAAGCCTGTAAATGTGTATAAATTCCTCTTATATCTATGGCGCCCAAGGGTATTGTACTCTCAGGCTAGTCCATACTTGGCCTTTAGCAGTTCATTAAAAATTTAGCTGAATTCTTTATACCACCTTCTATGATGACCATGCTTTTCCTCTGCAGCCACAGGTGAGCCTGTGCTCATGTTCCATCTCTCCTTGCAGATGCTTATCTTTCTTCAGACATCAGGCTAGGTGGTTGCCTTGAGACTTCTCTCTGGGTTCTATAAAAGTTATGATTTTGTAGATCATTCAGCTTTTTCTTGTTGCTAGGGTAGGGGTGGCACTCTTTCCAACTTTCCACATTCTCATCAGGAGCCAGAAGTCCATGTCAATTCCTTTTAACTGAATCTTCATGAAGCATCTACCATATGTTAGGTCCTGTACATATTTGTAATTCCTAAGAATTTCATATGTATCTATTCAGATCCAGAGATAGAGAACACTTTCTACCATTAAATCTTCAAAGCAGAAACCTCTGTGTTACAGAAGGTAGATGATTACAGATGCTTTACTTACATTAGGCATATTTTCCTTTGTCACTCATTGATATGACCTCTTTTTTTCTACCTCAAATTAATTTCCTTATTTAAAAAGTCTTGGGATGGTGTTACTGTAGATCAATACCTCCTTCTTGGAAAATAATCTTGAGTATATAGAAAATGCTTTTAAAATATTCATACTTTTATGCCAATAATCCCACTTTTGGAAATATATGATAAACACCAAAAATGTAGAAAAAGCATAAAGATTTATTTTAACAGAAAGGTAGCATATTGTAGTGAAAAGGGGGCCTCCTTTGGAACAAGGCAGACCTGATTCAGTACTTGCTTGACCATTAATTAGCTATGACCTTGAGCAAGTCCCTTAACCTCTGAGTATATAATTCCTTATTTATACAATGGAACTAATAACATCTTACAAGATTTGATAAAATTTAAAAACAGTGTATTACTGTTGTTATTATTTGTGAAAACACAAATTCAGCAAAATCCTAAATAGTAAAAAATAAGATGAAGTAAATACCTACTCAGTCAATTTCATTGCTCTGAAAAGAAGTGTTTATGAAGACATCTAGCACCACGGAACTGTCTTTAATACATTAAGCAAAGTATTCCATATTATTATATGTACACTCTGGTTAAAAAACCATGCATGTGAAAAATGGTATATTAAATAGAATAGTGAGATACTGCATGTAATTGTCTATTCCATATGTTTTCTATTCTATATTTCTAATGTTTGTAATGTTATATTATTTAGGTAAAGAACATACATATTTGTGCATATATAGTAAAATATACATGTGTATGTATGTATTAGACAGTACCAAATGCTGTATAAATACCCTGTACAACAAAATGGAAGCATGATACCATTCAAAATTAATGTCAGAGTGACTCATAGAGTCCTTTGCTTTTTCAGTGCCGCCAACCACATCCCCTGCTGGTGTTTGTTTTGGTTAAGGTCTCTCCAATGTCTTCCAGCTTGTTTCCAAGGCCTTGTTCTCTGGCAGGTTTCCAGCTGTCTGCTGAGGTCTGTGCACATTGAAATGAAGGCTGAGTTGCACACTCCACATTGTAACTCTTTTACTTTCCTGTTTTTCTTCTAATTAGATGCCTATCTTTCTACCCTCTCCCACCTTCTGCCAGTACAAACCTCACTTAAAATAGTGGGTTTTATTTTTCTTTCTCTTTTCAGGAGAAAGTATCATTCTTCCTTTTTTCCCCCTAGTAGAGTCAGAAAATACAGTTTCCTCTTCACCTTTAGCTGCTAGTCTCATAGCTTAAGAGTCGTCACTTGAAGTAGAGGAATATTTAGAATTTTCCCATGTGAGACCATATAAGTAGAAAGAAAGTAGGTTGGAACTTGTTTTTTAAAGGTACTATTAGAAAAATAAACAATTTCCCAAAGAGCAATGTACACAGAGAGACCACAGTTATTTTATGAAATATTAAGAAGGAGACCAAGACCCTTTAAGGTAGCATGGTGGGTGGCAAACAGACTCTCCTACTAACTGACACTATACCTGTAACTTGACTTTTCTGGGCTAATCTCCTCAATTTTAAAATCAATGTGTTAGACTAGATAATCTCAAGGGTTTCATCTGGCTTTTTGACAATACACCTAGCATAGTGCCTAGAACTCAATAAAATGTAAACTAATCTTATTCTTACTGATAACAGCATACTTGTAACTGTCTTATATCCCCTTCACCATCTTGCAAAATAGAAGTTCCTTATTGGCTGTTAGTTGAAGTAGTTCCTCATTTCACCAAATAAAATGATTGTCATCATGTTTTTCTATTCTTTTCTCTACCACTTGATAAAAAGGCCTCATATTTTAGGTCAATAATTACTATAATACCCAATGAAAAGATAAAACTGGGTAGCCAGTGTATTGGGAAGGTAGGATATTTCATTATATGTTACTGTTAACTAACACCATTTTGTTAAGCAGAATACTAGTGGGGTAAGACAAATAACTGAATCTCCAAAATGAACCATTTTGCCTTGATCTTCATGGAGTCTTGACTACAACTTTAATCTCAATCATCTATTTCCATGTTGCCATTTTAAGGTGGTGAGGGCAGAAAAGGCAGTAGGAAAAGGTTTAAGGCAACCATCTCAAGCAAAGGAAAAGTTTACCTGAAATAGGGTAAACCTCTATAATTGAGTCTAGAGCTTAATTGTCACATGTGCCTGGTACCTAATGGAATGAAATTAATGCTGGAAGAAGGAAGGGACTGCCCCAAATATCTTCTTGTTCTAAAACTTAAAAAATATACCTTGGGCATAAGGAAGCATTTATCCTTGAGAGATAGTAGAGGAATTATCTGCCCCTTCGTAGTCAGCAGATTAGGTCAGATAAATGAAAGTGTGGCATTATAATCACAAGCAAATTCCTGAATTGCTTACACTGTGGAAGTACACTGTTGAATATGGAAATTTCTTTTCAAAACACTGTCAAATGTATCACTTTAAAAATTTTTTTATCACTCTTTGACACATTACTTTTACTTTACCAGACAGGTGGGATTTAGGTTTATTATTTACATTTTCTGGATTTGAAGTTGGAGCAGGGAATGGGAACAGAAAAGCAAAAAGAAATATCCTCAAAGTTGATGACGTACAATTTATGATATTTTAAATTAAGTTTCAGAAACATGCTGACATTTGGGTTGCCTAGCCACTAGGCCTATTGGAAGGGGGTTTGAGTATTTTTCCTTTTAGGCTGAAATTATACTGTTTATTTGCCTACCAAATGTCTAGCACTGTGAATGCTTTCTTTTTAGGTAGGAAAGTTTCCTCACATCCTTGCCATTTTGCAAATATAGCTCAATTAAGTCAGCCAACAAATACTGCTTGAGCGCCCATAAAGTGCATAACACTGTGCATTTTATTATACATTGCAAGCCTCAGAAGCAGGAGCTGAAGCAGAAGCTGACTTGAGGCTACAGGCTTACTAGGTTGTGGTTCCTTCCTACTGCAGTACCATAAGTCCAGAGCCCTCTCTTGGTTCTGCCTTTTTCTTGTGGCATCACCTCCTTACGATAATATGCCTCAAAAGTGGGGCTTGGCCTTTTTTAAGTAAACCTCCTGCTGCTCCACGTAAGAAATATTAAATTTATCCCTTAAATAAAAACATTGCTTTGAATGTTTAAATTTTTCCATAATAAAATTTTTAAAAAAATATTCATCAAATGCCTACTATGTCCCAAGCACTGTGTTAGTCACTAGGTGCTAGTTAGAATGATCAGAAAACATTTGGGGGTGCTTTTATTGATTTAGTTTTAGTAGACCTAAGGAAGGAAGTTATTTTCCCTATGATTGTGGCCTCTACATTTGAGGAGGGAGTGATATGTAACAGGAGGGAAAGGGAGAGGTAGGGTGAGATTGGGCAAAAGGAGGGAGGAATTAAGGATGTCAGTTTTTTGTTTTGTTTTGTTTTGTTTTTCCCTGAATGTAGAAAGTATAATGAAGCTTCTAACCGAAATTCCAGGAAACAAACTTTTTTTTTTCAATAAGAGAACTGAGGTTGAATATTTGCAATGGGGGTGAAAAGAGCTAATATAGGCTGAGTAAATTGAGATTCAGGGGACCAAATTAGTGGGAGGTACTGAGGCTTAAAGGCCTTGGGAAAAAAATGGAATATTTCTATCTTGACCATGACATCTCTCCAGCTGTGGAATCTAACCTAGGCTCTGAGTTGTAGGCTTGTCTTTTCATTTTTGTATTATACCTTACTTCTACCTCCTGATAAATCTTGAGGGGGGAAGAAGCAATAGCATCATAGGTCCAAAAGGTGAAAGAGTTATATGTGGGATTTGTGCTCTTAGGAGGCCAGAATTAATTTTTTTCACAACTACTCTAATCTGTTTAACAAGTTCACAGATATACATGGGGAGAAATTCAAATTCTATATTTGGTGTGTTGTGGTAATGCAAAAATTATGATCTCATATCTTTGATTTCTAATTAAGTTGACTTTACGAAGTTGTTCTAGGGATAGAAAAGACAAATTCAAATGTGTGGAGGCAAATATGTATTTCTAAACAAAATCTAAGTCAAATAAATTATAGCATTGTGTCTTTGGTCAATCAGATAAGAGCATTCCAATTACAAAAGTTTTTATAAAATATACACATAAATCTCTGTGGGGCTCCTTACAGATATACAAAATTGCATGATCAATGCTTAGTTTATACACTTAAAGCTCTTTCTAATTTGTGAGTCCTAGGAAAATTTATGTGGACAGCTTTTATAAACCATTTTATTTTTTAAAGATTTATTTATTTATTTCAGAGAGAGAGAGCAAACGTGAGCAGGAGGGGCAGAGGAAGAGGGAGATAGAATCTTAAGCAAACTCCACCCTGAGCGCAGAGCCCCACGCGGGGCTCAATCTCATGACCCTGAGATAACGACCTGAGCCACAGAGCCCCACACAGGGCTCAATCTCACGACCCTGAGATCATGACCTGAGCCAAAACCAAGAGTCAGATGCTTAACCAACTGTGCCACCCAGGTGCCCCTTTATAAAGCGTTTTAAAGAGAGATGGAAATGAGTGGGAGCAGTGCTAGAAACATTAATGTACTCTGTGTCTAATAAACTAAAAATTTAGTTTTGTTTTATTTTGCATATACATATATACATACATATTTATATATATTATATATGTAGATTATTACGTATATACATATGTGTATATATACAAATACATATATGTGCACATATATACTATATCTTTGTGTATATATACATAAGTTATACTACATAGAATATAAATTACATATAGATATATGGATAAATAGGATTGTGGTCAGATTCTCAGTAAATTTGAGAAAGGTGGTTGAAGAATCAAGAGTTCTTGCTTTCCTTGATCCTCTAGTATCTGGCCACTAAAAAATAGTTAGCTAGGTTTCCACTACATTTTATGAAACAGACAGTTTAGAAAATAGCATTTATGCAATTCTAAGTCTTGAAATAAAAAGTCTTAACTCAGTTTTAAGAATTTCCAACATCCTACCATATTTGTGTATCTATGTCTAATGTAGTTTTGTGAATGATGCTAAAATTGCATTTAGAAATGAATGTGCCATGGTAGCTCTCTGGAGGTGTCAAAGAAAAAGTGGAAGCTCTTACATTTTTATGTTGCTGGGGCTATATGGAAGGCAGGTTCGTACAAAGAAGCCTGTGAGTAAAATTGTGCTAAAATATCAAATAATATCAGAATATATAAGCAGTTTTTTTAACCTGCAGTCTTATTTTTCCCTGCTCAGATACACCCGGGTTATAACAAATTCCTCCTCCATCAGAGCATGGAGAAAGAGGGGGGAAATTAGGTATAAATTGTGTGTCATTTCAGTTAGAGAAATAATGACATAGAAGTGGTTTATGTGTAATTTGTGTTGGAAAAATAGGAAAGCTCCTTTTAGGTATGTCATTTATAGGCAGAGTCCCTTTATGAATAGGGAAAGGAGGTTGAATTATTCAGGGTCCCCTGAGGGAAAAGAAGATTGATTATATTCTAAGCATTGCCAGTAACATTTCGTATAAATCATTAACTGAAGAGAAACAAAACAAAATAAAATAAAAACACCACCATAATCAAAAAGGACAAGTTTAAGAGTTCTTACATAAGGATAGCTTTTCTTGGCTCTGAGAAAATAATTAAAATTAAATAACATTAGTTGGTATACAAATTGGATGAGGAAGAAAAAAAGATGGAAAATGAAATTTAGTTACTTTAGAGATAGTGAGCTTAATGTCCTAAAAGTGGGTAACATTTATTGAATGCTTACATTGTTCTTAGTGCTAAATTTGCATTTTATCATTTATATTTCATAAGAGGGTTATGATGTGGGCACCATTGTTAACATCCTCCACCCATCTCATAAATGAGGAAACTGAGGTAACTTGAATTACTAAACAAGTTCACAAAAGTAAGTTGCAAAGTCAGGAGTCAAACCAAAATTTTCCTGGCTCTTAGGTTTGTGCTCTTAACTCTACTATATTTTATTCAGCTCAGCATATACAAGCCACAGTCAAAAAGCATTCAACTATATCAGCCAGTTGAAAAAAAAATATCTGCCCGAGTATAGGGAGTATATAGGAACCTGGTAAACAGAGGTCAGTTATGAAGATTGTTCATGATGTGTCCCTCAGCATATTTGATACCTTCATGACAGGCACTAAGACACACTCAAGTCTGAGGAACTTTTTCTGGGATTTAGAATTTCAGAAGTGGACAGGAACAAATCAGATGGCCTTTGAAGGACACTTGAAGCTCGTGACAAAATTCCTACTCAGACTCTTGAAAACCCTAGGAAAGCAGAGATTGCTTGCTGTCACTTCTTTATTCTTTTCTAGTGAACAGGGGCCTGTCTCCAGGGCTTTATGCCTCAATTACTGCTCCTGCTGGGAGCCCCAGAGAAGAGGGAGACAACAAAGGATAATTGAAATTTAGTGCCTCTCAAAGATAAAATAGAACTTCAGCATCTCCTTTGTGGGTGATTGGTTTCTGATCGGTAGGGATATTAAAAATTAACAAATTTTAAAAGTTTTAGGTATTTTCTAACATACATTTCTAGGAACATGGTGAAAATTAGATAGATAAATATAATTTAGGGTAGGAACATGGGTGAAACATCTATATAATATTTATTATATTTATTATTTATGATATTTATATATACTTTATAAATTATATAATAATTTATATATATAATTTAGGGTACCCTTGTATGTTTCCTGCCTAACAATAGAATTTCTCCCAGAGTCTAGGCTGGAATAAATTACATGTAGGGACTAAGTGGCTATAGCTTGAAAGGTTAGAGGATGGCAGCAGAAGAGAATTGAGCAGGTAGATGGAGGCAGATTTAGCCTTGAGGTGAGGAAATGTATATAACAGGTGTGCTGCTTAAGTAAAATTCTCTGGATATTGTCCCATCAAATGGGCATACAGGTTTCAACAGAACTTACATCTTGAGGCTTTCCTGTGGTTAACCTCTACAAGACTTTTTCAAGCTGCCAAGTTCCTCCCACCTTGTCACAAAATAAAGCCTTGGAACGATAGTAGAAAACCAGCTACAAGTCTTAGAGTGAATGCTTAAGAATTTATTAGTCTTTAAAACTAGTTTGCAAATTTCTTCAGGGACAGACAGGAACTTTTTAATTTTGGCTATACCTCCAGAGCACCTAATAAAGTGCCTAGCACATAGTAGGCACAAGGGCATCAGGGATATATGACAAGCAAAACTTGCAATGTAGATGTAGTATGTTTTCTATTGCCTGCTCCATTTATTATCAGTGTTGTCATTGTACAAGTAGGTATTATGAAAAAATTAGATGTCTCCAGAAAATCTATCTTAATCACCTATATAATCTTTTTGAAATTAGCAGAATACATATGGGTGCTTGGCACAATTTCTTGTGTGACTAAAAAGATGTGTACAAAAGTGACCCCTTCCCAAATGACATATTTTAACAGGCGCTCTCTGCAGATGTGCCTTGATGGAAAGAATTGACTAATGACACGCTCCGAAACCAATGCTGGAGACAGGTTGGCCTTTCAAAATTATACCACCTAAGTAACTTTCTATCCTGACTATAAAAAAGGTGGCACTGTGTAGAGATAAATATTTCCAAAGGATGGAAATATTAGCCTTACTTTTTTTTTTTATTACTTTCTGCTGAATGAGTCATTTAGGAAGTTTGAAAGAGTATATTTTTTCTCAGGGTACTGTAGTTTGCTGTAGTGTTGCTGGCATGGCCAAGTATAAGGATGGTTTCAAGAGAGCCTCATACCTTCAGGAAGATGTCTAGAACATGTGCAAATATTTCCTGACTTGGAAGATTGGCAGCCGTTAGAAAGAAAAACACATAAATAAGAGCCTACAAATGTCCTTGCTTCTCTTAGCCTTCTACCCACGCTTGCCAGTTGCTGTAATGGGTTTTTTAACTACCTGAAATTTTACTAAGTTTCAAAAAAAAAAATTAAATGCCCCCAAATGTTAAACTCTAAAATTTTTAGTAATGTAGATTTTGCAGGTTCTACACTTACACACACACACGCACGCACACAAACATACATATACATATATACATATATATATATACATATACATGCACACTGACCAACTAACCTTGGTTTGTTGGATATTTTTCTAGTCCTGTGTCCTAGGAAACCTCCATCAGTCTAGGATATCATACATACATGCTTGATCTATGTCTTTGAACACTTGAGCAATATATCAGTGAGTAAGAGATAGTTGTATCCTCCCCTCAACTGCACTGAGGGTGGAACTAACAGATGTGACTAGAAAGGTGCAAACTAATTTAAGAAAAGTGGAAACAGATACAGATATATCATATTTGTAGTGGGCATAGTCTATGTTCACTCCAATCAGGACAATGTGACAATTGGTCTGACTAATTTCTTCACCACCACCACCACCACCCCCTCCAAAAATATACAGACAGAATTAATTGACTGGTTATTTGACAGAAATTACCAAAATGTTTGTTGGCATCCAGTGCATATAGCCTTACTAAAATGGAAAATGGGTGCTCTACATTGCATCAAAAATGCTTTCTGGAAGAGACTTCTCAGGCAGTTTTTAATGCTTGGACTTCAAGAGAGGGAGATCAGAGAAGCACAATTTACTGTCAGCCTACCTCCCCGAGGCCCTTCAAATACGATGCTCTGGTATGAGGCCAGAACTTTCCAAATTAACCTCCTCCATTCTCTCAACTTTTTTGGAAACAGTGGTGTAAATGATAAGTGAGTTGGTTTGGAAGGGGATTTACAGAAACCAATTGGAGTAGGGCCAGTTAATTTATTCAAGATAATTTGCTTAAAGAAATAAATAGCAAAGTAACTATTTTTTATGGTTCTGTTGAGGCTGAGGTGTGAAACCTTCCTTACGCTTTACAGATCAGGAGAATTTGTATTTTTCTAAATAGGCAAAAGATCTGCCTCTCTACAGCAACTGGTATATACAATTATGTGCTCTCAACTGCTTTATAAATATTTCTTTTGAGGTGTGTTGGTGCTGTGAATTACATTTTCATTTACCCAAATTTTATATATCATTATGTACTTGGTAGAGAATTACAATACAGTTAAGGTAGCAGAGATTCAGTGCCTGAGAATGTATCTCAGGTTTATTTGGAGCAAAAGTCGCTTGAGTCTTTAAGGATGCAATTTACCCTCCATTTGGATTAAAACCTGCAGAATGAGATGTGGACCCAAGCAACTTCTCCTGGCCCCAATCAAACTTTTCATTCTAGGAAAGCTATGAGGGCAGGGACTAGATAATATATACTGCTTTTTAAACTTTCCCTGTGGTAGCACTGTGCTGAATCAAATTTTCTTGCTTAATTCTATATTTTGTGGTTTTCTTTATTTGAATCTTATATTCCAGGGCTCTTTATAATCAGTTAGGGGGATAGAGGAAATGGAGAGAAGAATGGGAGAGAAAGAAAGATCTTAGAACCAGGGTTGACAGATTGGACAAATAAAAATACAGGATGCCCAGTTAAATTTGAATTTTACACACTTTTGTGTGTGTTGGTGTGTCCCCAAAGTGTATACTTACACTAAAAAAATTACTTGTTTATTTGAAATTCAAATTTAACTGGACTTGTTCTGTACTTTATCTGCCAACCTTATCTAGAAGCAACTTTACCTGGGTCACAGATCTGCCACCTTCCAAACCTATGTTAAGAAATAAGAGGAAGATTATTCCTCCTACCTGATGTGATATAGCAAAGAATGCCAGTTCATTCTATCTAAGAAGTTGCCAAAGGGTGGGGAGGAGGTGATCTTCTGGGCCTAAAACAGCTACCACTCCTCCCTGCTTCTGGCAAATGTTTGGTACTACTTTCAGAGCTCTATAGCAAAACTGCATTGCTCGTATTTGTAAGGGCCACTGAGTTCAAGTGACTAATTCTTTCCTTACTGAGGGGCTGAGTAGGGGAAAGAAGGAGAGTTTTCTCTTTGACAGGCCAAGAAGAGCGTTTTGCCTGCTCAGTCCCCTGGGCTAGAGAAGAAAATCAATATCACTTCTTTTTTTCTTACTCCAAAAGTGGAAGGATTCTGGGCTGCTGACTTGATTAGTCATTTTCCACTTTTATCATGCCTAATATGGGTCCAAGAACCTAGTGTGACAGCAGTCAACAGCAATCAATGATTTTTTGTTTTGTTTTGTTTTTTGTTTTGTTTTGTTTTGTTTTGTTTTTGGTGAAAGACCTTATGTTCTTCTATTTCACAGGCCAGGCTATCACTGGCTACAATCTACAGACCGTTCACTGAAAGACCATTTGTTATTTAGAGCCCTGTTGCATGTGGTCCGTTTCCTTTGGGAGTTGTGAGTTAAATCATTCATTTGGCCTGTGGTACTGGGAGGTTTACCTTAAGGAAGGATCTATGGGGCATGACTGATCTACAGTGCAAAATAGAGGCAGACTGCCACCAGAACTATTTAAATACAGCCATCATATCAGGCTGCTCCTAATTCCCTCAGGATGGCTCAGAGAATGTACTACCTATTCTTTCCCTTTTGTAAATAATGTTTTCTTAAGGACAACCGATAATCTGCAAAGGAATAATGCTTCTGTAGATTTTGTGAAGATCCCCCAAAAGGCAGCAAAATACTGAATGTCTGCAGCTGATGTGGTATTGTTACTTATACCCTCTCTGAATTTGCCAAGAGTCCCAGCAGAGAGGGAAATAGGGCCTGAAACAATGTAATTGTCTTCCAGCTTTGCCAAGGACTCTATTTGCTGGAACTTCTACCATCATCAACCTTTTCTAGAGCTTCAGGAAAAAGTAGTTCCTAAATAAGAAGTTGAGAAAGCCATGCACATACTATAATGTACAGATACAAAATAAGTTAGTCTTCAATTCTAGCCAGTAACAATTCAAGTTAACGTTAAGAGTTTGCTATATATCAGATACTATTCTATATACTTTATAGGCATTAACTCATTTGATCCTCATAAAAATCCCATAATGTATAAATGTTATTTTCATTATGTATATGAAAGTGAGGCATAGAGAAATTAAGTAACTTGTCTAAAATCATGCAGTAAGTGGCTAAGCCAGGTTTGAAACCAGATCTCTCTGGCCCACAAAGTCCTCATCTTTATGCTAAATAAAACTATGAGAAGATGGTTAAGTACAATTTCTACATGATATCGTTGGATCCATGAGAACCTGGAAGCTGGATCCACCAGGCCCCCAGGACGTGTTTATGATGAGGTTCCAGTGTATACAACACTCCCAGTTTCAGTAGCATTATTGTTTTCCTCTAGTCAATCTCAGAGAGCCTTTCTGATGAAGACAGAGAGAATTAGAGAATTATCATTTCAGTCAATTGACAAAGTCAAATTACATGGTACATTTTATAGGGAACATTAGAAGCTACATAAGAAATTAATAAGCTGTTCACGAAGTGCCTGTTCTGAATAGTAAATACTTAAGAAGGATTCAATTTAATTTTCTCACTGAGAGGTAGCTTTTATTTTTAAGAACAAATTTTATGTAAAATCTTTTAACAGCAAAGTGTCTGGTGCACAATATAGGTTTTAGAACCAACCAGAACAGAAATAAATTAGACATACTGATATTGTGCTATACAGTTTCAAGGGGGAAAGCTCTTCCCTCAAAAAACTAGACAGGAGACACATACTATTTAAAAGACTAACCCCTTTAATGAGGGCCCTGGCCAGGGAGGTATTGGTTTAGGTTCATGGAATAGATTCTAAGTAGTCAGCTAAAAATTTATGTAGGAACTTATTTTGACACAAGTTTAAAACATGCAGCTTCCTTCCTTATAAAATCAAATCTCCCTAGTCCCCTGCCATGCCACACTGGCAGCATGCATTTTGGTGTCACACAGATGTGAACTTAACTCCATGAAGTGAATGACCAGGAGGTGGGTGACTTAAAATTTCTAAGCCACAGTTTCACAAAAATAATGAGGACAATAAAACTGATTATACAGTGTAGCTGCTGTTATCCCCATGAGAGAACATGCAAAAAGCCTGTCATCAATACTGAAAACATTATAACAATGTTATTTCCACTGAGAGTGGGGGAATTGGTGGAGGAATGCCTTTCTTTCATATAAATTTTATTTTAATATTCACTACTCAGAAAACTGAGGCAAATGAGGAAGAATTCAACTCTAATGCAGGACAGATATAAAAGGACTTCCTAGAGGTAGTATTATTTACAGATGACAAAACTCAAGCTCTGAGAGGGGAAGTGACTTGCCTAAGGTAAATAACTAAAGGTATAAAGCCTCACTTTGGTAACAAAGTACAATGTTCCTATCCCTTGCTAACTCACATTCAATTGTTCAAGGCTTCCCTGATAGTAACTAATGCTCTAACTTCCAGGTGGTTATCCCCTAAGTATCCTACTTCTTCCTGGGGAACTGAAGATAAAATATCTGATTTCCCCTCTCATACCAGATTGTGCAAAATTAAAGTGGTGATAATTAGAATTTATAGTAATATGTATTGTCATATTATACCAATAAAACTATAATTTTTATAAAACCAGAAATGATTCAAATGTACCTCCAGACTCTTATGAGTGACAGCTATGAGTAAAGGATATTTTTAAATTTACACTAAAGAGGCCTGTTGGAATAGCCAAATTATGGAAGAGCCCAAATGTCCAATGAGTGATGAATGGATAAAGAAGATGTAGTATATACAATGGACTATCACTCATCCATAAAAAAAAGAACAAAATTTTACCATTTGCAATGATGTGGATGGACCTAGAGGGTATTATGCTAAGCGAAATAAGTCAGTCAGAAAGACAAATACCATATGATTTCACGCATATGTGGAATTTAAGAAATGAAACAGATGAATGTGGGGGGGGAAGAGAGAGGGAAACCATAAAACAGACTCTTAACTACAGCGAACAAACTGAGAGTTGCAGGAGGAGAGGTGGGCGGGAGGGGACATTGGGCTAAATGGGTGATGGGCCTTAAAGAGGGCTCTTGTGATAAGCACTGGGTATTATATATATGAGTGATGAAACACTAAATTCTACTCCTGAAACTAATATTACACTGTACGTTAACTAACTAGAATTTAAATAAAAACTTGAAACATAAAAAAGAGTCCTGTTGGTGTTCATCAAAACACAAAGAGAAAATATTTCATAAATTAAGATTTACTTATTCCAGCCTCTGAAAAATTAAACCTCTATCTTCAGCTCATATCAGGCCCCTTCAAATCTCTTTCCCTTGACAAGTTCTTTTATCTTTTTTTTATATCCCCCCTCTTTTTTTTTTTTTAAGATATTACCAATTCTAAGTATGGTAAATGGCCTTTTCTGCTGTGAGTCCTTTTTTTTTTTTTTGGACAGAATCTGGAGAAACGTAAAAGAAACTTATTTCTAGAATCACTTTTCCACTATGCTTATTTCCATGTGCTTTGCATTATTATGTGAAATTTTGAGTAACTTGTCCCAAGTCTATTAGGTGGCAATGAACATTTGAAAGCAGTGAAATCAAGTAAAGGCCTGGCCTGCCTCACCTTAAAAAGTTTATCTGTATTGCTCCTTACATGGCCCTGTAAGCATGTCAAATAACCACTGATACTAGATATGCAGAGGGATGAGAGGCAGTGAGAGAGAAAAATGAAAGAATATATACTCATGGATGTTAATGTTGCATTCTTTCCAGAGAAATTCATAATTTGACATGAATTGAGAAACTGTGTTTAAGCAACATTGTGAGCAGAGGCAGTATCAGCCCTGGACTTGCTGCCTTCTGATGGAGCAGAATGCTGTTATTTCTCTATTTCCATGGCTCCCAAGCAGGAGCATATATCAAAATCCTCTGGTGGAACAATTTGAAAAAAGTAAATGCTCAGGACACACTCTAAGAGATTCTGACTGGGAACCACTGCCTATCTGAAACTGAGATTCTAGGTGTATACTAGAAACCTCAGAGAGGGTTTACTTTTTTTTTTTAGAAGTGGAAAAAATTAAGTATATGTGCTGGGAAGTTAGAGATTTATGATGGAGTGATTTGCAGGAAAGATATCCCAGACCAAAAATATGTCCTACAGACAAACCTGCCACATTCCTTGAAATTCCCATTATTAGTCATTCCTCTGGACTTCTTAGGAAAAATCACCTGTTCACATGCATATTTTAAATTAAATAATACATTAAACCACTAATTAACACTTTATCACAGATGAGATTAGGTCTCACCTTAATCCCAAGGGAAATGAGGCACAAGGCAGGTAAATTATTTTTGATGGCTCTAAGAGAGGGGAGAGGGAGACTTTTGTAACATGGGGAGTTTTTCCAAGGAAAGCAAAGCCAGATGTAGTACCTATGTAAGAAGAGAGCCTTAAAGGCAGCATTGGAGGGGCCAGTGGAAGGAGGGCAGGGGGATGAAGGCAAAATACACTTTGCCAGAGGTTATCCAATTGCCCTTGAAGAAGGGAGACTGCTTCTTTCCCTCTTTCAGGCTCAAGTATCTCTTGCTCAGAATGACCCACCACTGACCTTGGTTCATTTAAATGCAAAGCAGCAAAAGGAGAAAGCCTGGAGGGACTTAATCCTACAATTTAGGTTACACGTATTAAACAGCTGATCGATTTGGCCTGTTCTGGGAAGAGAACACACACACACACATGCCCGCACACACACATATTCAAAGCAACTGTTTGTCAATTCAGAGAAAAAAGTTAAACTATATTAGACTGATGGAGAAACAACTTTCTCAATCTTTTTGCAAATGCCATTTTCTGTTTGCTCACCTGAATCTCAGCCAGAGTTGTGGGCCAGAGTTGTGGCAGAGAGGAGAACTGACTCTTGGGAGAAAGAAAAATACTCTCAGAACCTTTCAATATGCTGAAGATGCAAGCTCAGGGATCTAGGCTGAAGGGGGGATAAAGGGGTTGGGGCAAATGTTCACATAGATTTGGCTGTAGTTAACTGAAAAAAGGTGAAATAGTAAAAGTTCTGGTCTTGGTTGTAAAAAGTTTTGGGACATTGGTAATCATGAATTTTACCATGAATTTTATCTTTCTTTCCAGATATCAATAAAGCACATTTGTCCAGACATCCTGAATAGCATGTAGTTAAGAGACTATATTCCCTTTAAAAATGTGGTTTTCTTTGATCTGTTCTTGGGTCATCCAGTTGCTCTTTGTTCAGATGACTTAAATCTTGGACTTTTTTTTTCTTTTTTATATTTGGCCATGTAAAAGAGGGATTAAAGCATGTAGCAAATCTAAGCAGCAGGATTTAAACCAAGCCAAGTGCATGAGCTCTCTTTCTTACTTCCCTCCCACCCCAAAGTTAGCATCTATTCCTAAAGCAGCACCAATGTTTTCAATTAAGAAAGTCAGCTGAAGTACTATAAGTAGGGACCACTTTCTTAAGGGAAGCCCAGAAGCCAGGACTGAAGTCTTGGAAGAAAACATAGTGGAATTACAATCTAGTCAGTATGGATTTACTGGAAGTATGCTCAAACTTTCCCAGACCACCAAGATCTTAACAGTCTTGGTGGCAAAGGTACATGAGATATAGTGAATTAAAAAAATTTTTTGAATACCCTATTGCAAATACCCTTGTGAACTAAATTTGTCAACCAAGTAATGAAATTAATTTTTTCCTTCTCTGGCTTACCAGTTTCTTCCTGTAAAGTTCAGTGCTGTGTTGCAGCCATCCTTGAAATGATTCTTTAGTCTTTATTTTATGACCTTTTGGAGTGGTTGATTCACAGATTCTACTTTCACGTGTTAATGCCCTTAGTACAGTGGTTCTCAAAGTTTGGCCTCTGGACCAGCCGCACCAGTATCATTCAGGAACTCCTTAGAAGTGCAAATTCTTGGTTGCCACCCCAGAACTACTAAATCAGAAACTCAAACTAGGGAAGGAGTGTTGGTTGTGGGAGCAGGCGAGCTGTGTTTTAACAGATGAGATATTTCTGATGCATGCACCAAGTAGAAGAGCCACTGCCTTAGTACATTTCTTAGTTGTATACCATCCTTGAAGGTGCTCTTTTTTTCCCCTATTGCACATACTACATGTCCCCATGTCAGGCATATGCATTGACATACATTATTTTCCACATTAAGTTCTTAGAGGATATAGACTTCTCAGGAAGGTATTTAAGACTCTCTTTCATAATAAAAAATAAACTAATAAACTATGAAAGCATGTCCTTGGGCATTGATAAAAGCAGATCTCCTGATTCCTCTACTCCCACACCACAAATCCCTAAAAATGTAGAAATACATGTAGCCCTGGTTTTGATTATAGAATTAGTTACTTTTCCTTGCTTTGCATATGTATCCTGTTAGTGAATTGGAAACTTAAGCAATTTGTTCCTTACATCTTAATATACAGTTGAGTAGCATTTTGGGGCTGTCTTCACAAAATTCTTTCTTGGCAAGTTAATGATGGCAGCTTAGTGCCATGGTTTGGAGCACTGTAACAGCATTCTGTAGTAAATTTCCCCAAGATGATGGCTTACAATTGACTAAATGTTTCTGCAGAACTTTCAGATCTGAAAACCTGGGCAAGATTTCTCAGAAAGGACATAAGCTGCAGTTGGTAATGGAGAGAGCTGTATGGTCCCCTCTCCTAGTAGAATTTATAGAGTGAGATACTTTGCAGATTATTTGAGGAACTTCATTGTTTTGCTGCCAGATTGGTCTACTCCAGTTAACTTGGTCAATCAACTTAATAATAAAAAAGAAACTTTGTCAAACCAGTTGTTCGACTAAATTAACTCTTGATTAACTGTATGGCTGGTTATTTCATTCAAAACACATAGCCTCAAGGTACAGCCTAAGTTCGATATATTCCTAATGAGAAACTGAGAAAACACTAACATCTGCAAGCCACATGAATATAATTTTATGTTTGGTTAATGGGCTTCAGATGAAACTTAATCATTTGAGTCACAGGAAGCACCAAACTTTTTATAGTCTAGTACACTTCACCTACATTTCTTTTAACCTGTAACCAAGTTGACTAAACCCAGGTTCACTATCTGGTACATAACATTATAAGTGCACATGTCAGTTGATAAATACTCTGCTCTCTCTAGGCTGAGTTTCAGTACTTACAAGGGAATCTTAAGTTGTATTAGTTTTCCTTAATTCTTATTTTAAATAAATAAAACCAGGATTGCTTTGGGGAGCTGCATACTATATTGCAGAAAGCATGAGCTTTGGAGTCACTTAGACCTGGATTTCAACCCTAACTCTGCCCCTTTCTGGGTGATGTTAGGTAAATTACTTAATTTATCTGAGCCTCAGGTTTCCTCATCTGTAAAATTAAGGATGGCAATATTTACTTCACAAGACACTGTGCCTGGTACTTAAGAAGGGGTTGGTAGATTCTAGTTATCCCCTTTTAGGAATCTACACTTGAGAATCTAAATTAATAGGCATAAACATGGAGTTGTCCTGGTGACCTGTGGGTGTATACTGTTTGTCTTCCTGACAGAATCAGTCATGAGCTTCATGTATGGTAATATATAAGCTGTTGAACAGAGAGGAAGAGAAGGGGAAAGAGTCTGAGGTTGGCGTCTCTGTGATCTGATTTAATAACGAGGATAAAAACAAAGGTTTTGATTCACTGGAGAAAACAGTACCAAATGGTAAAATGGAAGTACAGATTTCTGAGGAAAGAAGTAAAAAGTAGGATTGGGAGGAGGAGGAAAGATATCTCTACAATTGAACTAGGGGAGAATTCAGAAATCATTGTAGTACAGTGCATATTGTAATAGGTGCTATAAAAAGAGCTAGGAATGACAGTGAGAGCTGTGGGAGAGAAAGAAGAAAAGACATATTGAAATTATTCTGATTGAGAAGATTAGGGGTGGGGGAGTTTCTGGAAGTTTTCTCCTTACAACATCTCACCTCCTCTACTTGGGAGACAAATCTGCATTTGTAGCATACATAGTTGATTATTTCCTCATGTGACTATCTTCTAAATGATGATTTTTATCTAACTTATAAAACAAAAGAATGAAGGAAAATTATTGTCAATAGAAGATACTTATGCCTCACTTTTTTTGAGGCAGTAAAATTTTTTTTTTAATTTTATTTTATTATATTGTGTTAATCACCATACAGTACATCCCCAGATTCCGATGTAAAGTTTGATGCTTCATTAGTTGCGTATAACACCCAGTGCACCATGCAATACGTGCCCTCCCTACTACCCATCACCAGGCTATCCCCTTCCCCCACCCCCTCCCCTCTGAAGTCCTCAGTTTGCCTCTCACAGTCCATAGTCTCTCATGTTTCATTCCCCCCTCTGATTACCCCCCTTTTCTTTATCCCTTTCTTCCCCTACCGATCCTCCTAGTTCTTATGTTCCATAGATGAGAGAAATCATATGATAATTGTCTTTCTCTGCTTGACTTATTTCACTTAGCATTATCTCCTCCAGTGCCGTCCATGTTGCAGCAAATGTTGAGAATTCGTTCTTTCTGATAGCTGAGTAATATTCCATTGTATATATGGACCACAGCTTCTTAATCCAGTCATCTGTTGAAGGGCATCTCGGCTCCTTCCATGATTTGGCTATTGTGGACAATGCAGCTATGAACATTGGGGTGCATATGGCCCTTCTCTTTACTACGTCTGTATCTTTGGGGTAAACACCCAGTAGTGCAATGGCTGGGTCATAGGGTAGTTCAATTTTTAACTTTTTAAGGGACCTCCACACTGTTTTCCAGAGTGGCTGTACCAACTTGCATTCCCACCAACAATGTAGGAGGGATCCCCTTTCTCCACATCCTCTCCAACAATTGTTGTTTCTTGCCTTGTCTATCTTTGCCATTCTAACTGGCGTAAGGTGGTATCTCAGTGTGGTTTTGATTTGAATTTCCCTGATGGCTAATGATTTTGAACATTTTTTCATGTGTCTGTTAGCCATTTGTATGTCTTCATTGGAAAAGTGTCTGTTCATATCTTCTGCCCATTTTATGATTTGTTTATTTGTTTCTCGTGTATTGAGTTTGAGAAGTTCTTTGTAGATCTTGGATACCAGTCCTTTATCTGTGGTGTCCTTTGCAAATATATTCTCCCATTCCGTGGGCTGTCTCTTAGTTTTTTTGACTGTTTCCTTGGCTGTGCAGAAGCTCTTTATCCTGATAAAGTCCCATAAGTTCATTTTATCTTTTATTTCTCTTGCCTTTGGAGATGTGTCGTGAAAAAGGTTGCTCTGGCCGATGTCATAGAAGTTGTTGCCTATGTTCTCCTCTAGAATTTTGATGGATTCCTGTCTCACATTGAGGTCTTTCATCCATTTGGAGTTTATTTTTGTGTATGGTGTGAGAGAGTGGTCAAGTTTCATTCTTTTGCATGTAGCTGTCCAATTTTCCCAGCACCATTTATTGAAGAGACTGTCTTTTTTCCACCGGATGTTTTTTCCTGCTTTATCAAAGATTAGTTGCCCAAAGAGCCGAGGGTCCATTTCTGGGTTCTCTATTCTGTTCCATTGGTCGATGTGTCTGTTTTTGTGCCAGTACCATGCTGTCTTTGTGATCACAGCTTTGTAGTACAGCTCGAAATCCGGCATTGTGATGCCCCCAGCTTTGTTTTTCCTTTTCAACAGTTCCTTGGAGATTCGGGGCCTTTTCTGGTTCCATACAAATTTAAGGACTATTTGTTCCAGTTCTTTGAAAAATGTCCTCGGTATTTTGATCGGGATAGCATTGAAAGTGTAGATTGCTCTGGGTAGTATGGACATTTTAACTATGTTAATTCTTCCAATCCATGAGCATGGAATATTTTTCCATCTTTTTATGTCTTCCTCAATATCTTTCAAAAGTGATCTATAGTTTCTAGCATATAGGTCCTTTACGTCTCTGGTTAAGTTAATTCCAAGGTAACGCATGGTTTTTGGTGTTATTGTAAATGGGATGGATTCCCTAATTTCTCTTTCTTCAGTCTCGTTATTCGTGTATAGAAATGCAACTGATTTCTGGGCATTGATTTTGTATCCTGCCACCTTACTGAATTGTTCTATAACTTCTAATAGTTTGGGAGTGGATTCCTTTGGGTTTTCCATATAGAGTATCATGTCATCTGCAAAGAGAGACAGTTTGACTTCTTCTTTGCCGATTTGGATACCTTTGATCCCTTTTTGTCTTCTGATTGCTGTTGCAAGGACTTCTAGTACTATGTTGAATAATAGTGGCGAGAGTGGGCATCCTTGTCGTGTTCCTGATCTTAAGGGAAAGGCTTCCAGCTTTTCCCCATTGAGAATAATGCTTGCAGTAGGCTTTTCATAGATGGCTTTTATGAGATTGAGAAATGTACCCTCTATTCCTACACTCTGAAGGGTTTTAATCAGGAAAGGATGCTGTATTTTGTCAAATGCTTTTTCTGCATCAATTGAGAGGATCATATGGTTCTTGAGTCTTTTCTTGTTGATATGATGTATCACATTGATTGATTTGCGAGTGTTGAACCATGCTTGCATCCCAGGTATGAATCCCACTTGGTCATGATGGATAATCCTTTTAATGTACTGTTGGATTCTATTAGCAAGGATCTTGTTGAGGATTTTGGCATCCATATTCATTAGAGAAATCGGTCTGTAATTCTCCTTTTTGAGGGGGTCTTTGCCTGGTTTGGGGATCAAGGTAATATTAGCCTCATAGAATGAGTTTGGTAGCTTTCCTTCTGTTTCTATTTTTTGAAATAGCTTTAGGAGAATAGGTATTATTTCTTCTTTGAATGTTTGGTAGAATTCCCCAGGAAAACCGTCTGGGCCTGGAGTTTTATTATTTGGAAGGTTGTTTATCACTGACTCAATTTCTTCATAGTTAATTGGCCTATTTAAGAAATCTATTTCTTCCTGTTTCAGTCTTGGTAGTTTATAGGTTTCCAGGAAGGCCTCCATCTCTTCCAGATTGTTTAGTTTTTTGGCATATAGCTGTTGATAAAAGTTTCTAATAATCCTTGCAATTTCAATGGTGCTGGTCGTGACCTCTCCCTTTTCAGTCATAATTTTAATAATCTCAGTCCTTTCTCTTTGTTTTTGGACAAGTTTTGCCAGTGGTCTATCAATTTTATGGATTCTCTCAAAGAACCAGCTTCTAGTCCTGTTGATCTGCTCTACTGTGGTTCTGGTCTCTAATTCATTGATTTCTGCTCTAATCTTGGTCAACTCCTTCCTTGTCAGTGGGTTAGGCCTGTCCCTCTGTTGCTGTTCCAGTTTCTTGAGGTGAGAATATAGAAACTGCATTTTAGATTTTTCTATTCTTTTGAGTGAGGCTTGGATGGCTATGTATTTCCCCCTTAGGACGAGGCAGTAAAATTTTTATTGTGCTCTTTGACAGAAAGAAGATAACATGAAATCCTCTAAACCACTGTAGATATTATGTTTTTTTGTGGAATATGAAATATGTAATTAAGGTATCAATTCATGCCACACTTTTTCTTCATGACTCACTTTTTAATGCCACACTAGTGTGCCTAACATTAAAAGAATAGCAAATTTAATAAATAAATTAGGATGAGCAGTCACTCTATACCTATTAGTCAATCAACAATAGTTATGGTTTTTCCTCTGAGCCATATGACCCATGAAAATGATTTTATCTAATTTTTACCACTTTTTCAAGTTTCATGTTTATCAACCACACTTGAAAGGAAAATTCAAGGTAGTAACATTTTTGTTGCTTCTTTTACTGATCTGTTTTCTGTAATAATTTCTTCTTTAATTAAAGAAAAATCTTTTGGGCAGCTTGTACCTTATAAAATTGATCTAAATATGTTTTTTTAGATACATTAATAGTTGCTTACAACAAATTTGGAAACCAATTAATTTATGAGAAAGTTCTGCTGAGGAAGTGCCTAGGTACCTAACAACTCTCACTGGAATTCTTGTTCTTAAAGGAATTCCAAATTCTGGGATTATGTTTATTCTTCACTTTTGCCACTTGATCTTCAATGGTATGTAAACAGTCTGTAATAAAGTAACACTAATGCTCCTGGAATGTCATGAAAAATCTCGTTTTAGTCCATTATGTCATAGGGTTAGTGTTCATGTACATACGATGCTAAACATCTGGATATTTGACATTTGAATGTTATGGCATGACATTGATATTGCCAATGTGCATGTTTGTTATTTAAAACCTTCATGATGCAACAGCAGTAGAGATCAACATCAACATCTGTTATGTTTGTAGGCCATTCCAGTTTCAGTAAAGTAGAAAAATATAATATGCCAGGCTAAGGATAGCATTGCCATAGGACCACTGACATTTTAGGGACAGAAATCGAGACCTCAGGACCACTTATAGAAATAAAAGGGTCTTATTTTCTTAGATACAGCAATATTTAAAATTAACTATCCACATATATGAGGCTATTTCAAACAGAGGCTAAATCAAATAAGTTTAATCAGTAAGTGGGTTGCTGAGGTTCAATTAAGAAAATTACTTGACTCAACAAATAGTGAAAGGCAGCATTATATAATCATTAAAAACATGGGATCTAGATTTTCTGGATTCGTATCTTGGCTCAGTCACATGTGATCCTGGGCATGACCTCTCAATTTTCTCATCTGTACAGCAGGTATAATAATAATCTTCAGTAGTAAGTAATAAGGATTAACTGAATTTATATATGTGACAATTCTTAGAACAGAATGTAGTATATAGACAGCCGTTTAAATTATTTTTATTGTTTTTATTAGTTATTTGAGTCTAATGGCCCTTTGTCATGGAATAGTGGCAACACAGTAATCAGCATATTAAAGAAATTGAGGTTGATTCATTTCCTTTTTAAGCATCATTATTTTTATTGCTCTAATCTGCTATTGAGAATATAGTATAGCTCTGTGATCTTTGATTAGAATCACACCCCTGGTAAGATATGCGCTTTCAGTTAAAAAGCAAAAGATTGGTACAGATTCATATTGCACATTACTCTTTAGCCAGCTACCAGGCAACCATATGTAAATAACTTATAAATAAACCTTGCCTTTTGTCAGAGGATTTGAGGTCATTTAAAATGTTAATATGCATTGTTAAGATTAAGATGAGAGATCCAAAACCAATTAGGAGAAGAATAAAGATAATTATCTCAATAACTTAAGATAAGGAAATAAGTTTAATTGAATAATAAAAATATGGATTTTCTGGAATCCAAGGCCTAAATAAAAAAAAAAAAAGGAGGGGCGCCTGGGTGGCACAGTCGTTAAGCGTCTGCCTTTGGCTCAGGGCGTGATCCTGGTGTTCTGGGATCGAGCCCCACATCAGGCTCCTCCGGTATGAGCCTGCTTCTTCCTCTCCCACTCCCCCTGCTTGTGTTCCCTCTCTCACTAGCTGTATCTATCTCTGTCAAATAAATAAAATCTTTAAAAAAAAAAAAAGGAAAAAGAACAACACACCCACTCAAAATTATGATGGCATTTATATCAATTTGTAGAGAACTTTAAGGGAAAGAAAACTATTTTTTTTGCAATCATATTTCAATTGGTTCAGCCCAACCAAAGAAAGCCTTAATTTACTGGGGGTTTTGTTACATAAATAACTTGTAGGACAATGAAGGAAATAACAAAACTAGCTTAAAAAGCTATTTCCAGGCCTTTTCTGGCAGGTGGGCACACAGCAGGGTTTCACAAATCCTCTGTCTATATTAACCTTCAAGACTGACTGCAAAATATATGAATAAGCAAAATTTCCTCTGCCATTTCCCTTTCCTCTTTTGTTGCCGCTTCCTTCCTTTTTCTCTTCCTCCCTTCCTTTTTTTTTTCCCTTCCTTTCTTTGATTTGGTGAAGTCCCTCACAAATTTGTCCCCTGAGGAACCCTAGCTGATCAAGTAAATTGACCTATATCTCCTGCTTTTCTCTTCTCTACTTAACAAGAGAATAAATGGACTCTGGCATTTTAGAAAGCTTTCCAGCAAAACTGGGATCAAGAGTGTTTTTTGGTTCCCTCACAATTAAGCTAAAGCTAAACATTTAGTCAAAGAGAACTTTCTATTAACTGCTAAGTCCATTACCAGCACTGTCAGCATAGTAAGAATAAAATACCCCCTAAAGGGATTTTTCTGGGATAGTGAGACTATTCTATATTTTGACTGTGGTGGTGGTTACATGACTGCATGTTTGTCAAAACT
The DNA here is from genome assembly GCF_002007445.2 of Ailuropoda melanoleuca. Taxonomy (NCBI): domain Eukaryota; kingdom Metazoa; phylum Chordata; class Mammalia; order Carnivora; family Ursidae; genus Ailuropoda; species Ailuropoda melanoleuca. Next base: position 73,162,445 of record NC_048238.1, read on the forward strand.
AATAGAAATATACACTAAAAGAGGTAAATTATCCTTCAGTAAACCTGCCTAGAAAAAGTGTGCCATCTCTATTTTTTTCTTCTTCTTGGTATTAGAAAGGGAGGAATTTGAAAGATATGCGGATGAATGGATGGATGGGTATCCAAAACTCAATAGTGATAAAATTATGTAGTTATAGAAAAGCGCTGAGACTGAGACCCTAGAAGCAGAATTTCAGGCTCGGCCACACCTTGAGTTCTTCCAAGTGACACCAATAAGTTTACTTTCCCTTTCTGGAGGTTGTTTTTGCCTCTACAAACCTAAGGAGTTGGACTAGAATCTCATTAAAGCTCAGACAGTTCTGTTGAGGTCACCTGATTTGGTGGGAGGGTGGAAGGAGAGGTTGGGGAGATTTGTTTAAGTGTCAGAAAGTAAATCATCTGTCACAAAAACAGGTGGAATGGATAATGTCATGTGAAATTTGAGAAACATCTGTTCGCCTATAGCAGTGTCTGGGTCAAGATGGAGCCACCTGGGTGAAGTGATGTATCAGGTTGCCGAAATCAGAATCTCATTGACCCAAGACATTTTGACCAGTGTAAAAAGAAACTATTATCAGTTTTATAGTTTTTAGGGTTGTTTTTACTTTCTTTAATTTCTGGGAATTGTTGGTTTTTTGTTTTTTGTTTTGAGCTAGTAGAGGAAGAGGAAAGTTAATGAAGTTATTCTCAGTGTAAGAGAAGTATACTTATCTTAGAAGAGTAAAGATTGGCTCTAAGATGAACAGTTATTATATTATGAATATTTTATTGGCTTGCTTTCCTGTAATTGCTTGCTCAAATAGATCTCTTTAAATTAGAGAAATAAGAAAAACCTGTATCATTGATTGCATCAGTATAGAATGTGAAAGAGTGATTCATTGAGCAATATTGAATGTGCTGTAATATAACCTGATTATGTCTGGGAGACCTGAGTTTCCTTTCCCACGCACAAATAGTCCTACAAAAAAATAACAAACTTGGTAAGATGATAATTTGAAAAAGAAATAATAGGGGCCAAAGCAAACCATATTCTTTGGTTGAACTTGGTTGTCTTCAACCTATAAATAGCATCTATAAATGAAACCTACCAGATAAGATTCTCCAGTGATAAGTTAGAGTACTTTTATGTTTATTACTTGTGAATAATTGTATATAGCCAGTGTCAGCATGGTTTTAGTGATTCATAACCCAACAAGGGTTATGAATTAAGATAAAATAAGATAAAATTAAGATTAAGATAAAATCTGGCTTGAGTTTACAGAACTGCAGCAACTGAGAAGACTGCATATATCTCAGAAACACACTGGGATGTGTTCCTCAACAGATTGCAGGGACCCAGGCCTCTACTGGAAAATACTTTTGAAAAATATATTACAGATACCCCCAATGAGAGATAACTACTTTACAGTGTTCACTTAATAGCCACATGCATAAGTAGAATTCTTTGCACTACCTTATTTGGTGTTCCCATAATCACATGTGTGATTATGGAGGGTGGGAGGGTGCAGAAACTTTCTGAGGGGGCAATATGGGTAGTTGGGGATCCCTTGCCACACAGAAAGCTTGTAAAGAATAATAAAACTTGTTGATGGTAATTTCTAATAGCCTAGTTGACCCCGAACCTCTTGAAGTCCTAGACTTTAATTTGTTTTGGAAGCTTAAACCCACCCAGCACCTTGCAGTAAATAAATTAGTTGTTTGGTTTTATATTCTTTTAGTGATTGCTATGTGTCAGTCACTGTGCTACTCCTTTCATGTATATTCTTTTAATCTCTAAAACACTCCTGTGAGAAAGGTAGCATCATTCCTATTTTACAGATGAGGAAACAGACAGAGGTCAAGTAACTTGTCTATGACTGGTCACATAGTTAGGTCATGGTAAAAAGCTAAAATTGAGGGCTTCAGAGGGGAGGGGGTGGGGGAATGGGATAAGCTGGTGATGGGTAGTAAGAAGGGCACGTATTACATGGTGCACTGGGTGTTATACGCAAGTAATAAATCATGGAACTTTACATCAAAAACTTGGGATGTACTGTATGGTGACTAACATAATATAATAAAAACTAAAATTAAAAAACCAACATAACTCTTTCTACCATAGCAGAGCTTGCTTCACTGTCCAAAGAGATTAACCATATATTAATGTGTTCCTCTAATACATTACTAATAATTATTAAGCTATTTCTTTTGCTAAATTGTTCTGTAAAGACTAGAGGAAATTCATACTTAAAGTTCCCACGGTCATTATTTAATTTATGCTCATTTTTAAGTAACAGCTTTATTGAGATAAACTTCACAGAACGTTTACCCTTTAAACATGTATAATTTGGGTGTTTTAGTATATTCGTAAATTTGTGTAACCATGATCACTTTGTGATTCCAGAACATTTTCATGACCCACAAAATAAACCCTGTACACATTAACAATCATCCCACATTCTGCCTCTCTCCAGCTTCTGGCAACCACTAATGTACTGTCTCAGAATATTTACATATTCTGGAAATTTCACATAAATGGAATCACATAATATGTGATCTTGTGTAACTAGCTACTTTCACTTAGCCAGATAAATCCTGTACAAATTAAATAGAGGCATAAGACATTTTTGAAAACAAATAGTGGTGCTACTTTTTATGGTTCATCATATTGTTGTATGAACCAGTGCATCGTTTTTTATGGCTGAATAATGTATCATTGTATGGACATACCACATTTTGTTTATTCATTCATTCTTCAGTTTTGTGAGACATTTGGGTTGTTTCAGTGATTTGGCTATTATTAATAATGTTGCTGTGATGATTCATGTACAAGTTTTTGCATGGATATATGTCTTCAATCCTAGGAGGCGTATACCTTGGGATGGAGCTGCTGGGTTATATGGTAACTATATGTGACTTTTTGAGGAACTGTAAGACTGTTTTCCACAGTGACTGCACCATTTTACATTCTCATTAACAGAGATGAAAATTCTGATTTCTTTCTATCCTCCCCAATACTCTTTTCCATTAAAAAAATTATTATAGCCATCCTTGTGGTTATAGAATGCTATCTCATTGTGGTTTTAATTTGCATTTCCCTAATGACTAATAATCTTGAGTATATTCTCATGTGCTTATTGACCACTGTATATCTCCCCTGAGTTGATGTCTATTTAAAATCCTTTGCTTATACAACTTCTTGATCTGCAAATATTTTCTCTTATTCTGTGGGTTTTCTTTTATTTCGATAAAGTCCAGTTTATCTATATTTTCTTCAGTTATGCTAAGAAAACATTAGCTAACCCAATGCTACAAAGATTTACCTGTATATTTTTCCCTAAGAGTTTTATGGTTTTAGCCCTTACATTTTAAGTAGGTGATCCATTTCAAGTTAGTATTTGTATATGTTATGAGGGAGAGATATAACTTCATTCTTGCAGGTTGTTTCAACACCATTTGTTATAAAGACTTATTCCTTCTCCATCTTTATCTTGATACTCCTGTCAACAATCACTTGGCCATAAATATAAATGTAAGAGTTTATTTAAGTTAATTTCATCTAATTATCAGAGCTTTTTTGATGCCTGCTATGAGTTTGATTTAGATATTTGAATTTCACACTAGATGAAATGGTGATAAGATACAAACCATCCTTACCCAGAGTAAAGCAATTATTGAAATAATATTGTCATCAAGGAAGAAAATGTGAATGGTTTCTAACTTTGAAAATAATTACACTTGGGTCTTTGTTACAGTAAATTATTTTCTACTAAAGTTTAAGCTTAACTGTGAAATGGATTACCCAAGAGCTAGTTTTGAATAAGGTTATATATAAATGTCACCATTGACTCCTTCTATTAAATGCAAGAATTTCATATTGGTTAACCACTAACATTATAAAGGGACAAAGAAAAATCAGCCTGGTAATTATCCTATACAAATTAAATAGAAGCATAAGACATTTTTAAAAGCAAATAAGAATAAAAGGAAAGTTGTCACTCATCTCCAAAATGAAGAAGAAATATATTTTTCTAGTTTCTGAAATGCTTTTCTTATGATTTTTCCTTTGACTGAATTTCATTTCAAAGAATAATAATGGGTGACAGACTATTTTGGTACTATGATATAGATCATTTGATGTACAAACTATACAGAGAAAAAGTTGGCTCTAAAATGGATGTGTTTGTGCCTTTAACTTTCCTAAATCAACATTTACAATGAATACGATTAGTGGCAGATATTAAAACCAGGATGGAGGGGCCTGTGTTTATTTGTGCTCTTAATGCATCTAAGCAAGTTGAATAAATTTGTTTTCAGTGGATAATATATTTGTGTAAGAGGGGCACCACGTAGTATTAGTTAATTCATACTTTAACTGTCCTTAAGTCATCTGAACAGTGAGTGGCTGGTTTGAGAATTAGGAGTTTAGTCATCAAAAAGTTAAGAAGTAGCAAAAGAGATTATATTCCATTTATCCTGCAGAAGAGGCCTGGGAAAAACAACCACTGTTGTATAAATGGTGAACAAGGAATAACAATTAAGTTATGGGATGGTATGGTACATGATTTATATGATTTTTATGAAATCTGAGCCCAGGCTTTTGTACCATATTGATTACATTTCCTGAAAGGGAAGAAGGAAAGACACTGTGAAAACGCTTGGGGTAATTCTAAGGATGCTGAAGTCACAAAAGGTTTAAAAAAAAAAAGCAATTGTATTATTAAATACTGTTACTATCAGGGAATAGAGAGTTTTGTTCTGATACCCTCTGTTTAGGCTGGCCAAACTTCAAACTTTTAGGTTAGATAGTAACACATACACACACACAATTTTTAAAAGTCTCTGTGAGAAGAAAGTAACCCATTCCCATGTGTTATCATTCTAATTGTCAGAGTTCTTGCTGATGTTTAGTCAAAATCTTTCCCGCTTTAATTAAAACCTATTTTCAGTTTCCTGCAGTTACTGAAGCATCCATGACCTTCTCTATATTTTTTTTAAAAATTCTATTTATTCAAGACAGGGCGATATATATAGAGAGAACACGAGCAGCAGGGGGGAGGCAGAAGCAGACTCCCTCTGAGCCAGGAGCCCAGACATGGGGCTTGATTCCAGGATCCCAGGATCATGACTTGAGCTTAAGGCAGTTGCTTAACCATCTGAGCCACCCAGGCGCCCCTTTCTATATATTTGAAGACAATCTTCCAGGTTACCATTGAACCTTCTCTTCACTCAGCTCAACAACTTTAGTATCTCTGAACTCTCCTAGATTCACTTGCCATCACTTTAGTTATTTCTATTTTTCTTTTTGAAAGGGTGTTCTTCTCTTTAAAAGTTAGTAATACTCCAGTTGGCTTAAGTGGAGTCTCCTTAGAAGAGTCTGTGTTTTTGTTTGTTTGTTTTGTTTCTTTCTTTCTTTTTACTTTTTTGGTTGAAAGAGAAAGCCTAAAATTTCAGAATTCTATCTAGGAGACTTCCATTTCTCACCTTGACATTTCTCAGACTGCTTTTTTTTTTTGTCACCATGTATGATCGTATCTGAAAACTATATTAGCAAAGCTTATGCCAAAGCATTTCTCAGAGGCTTTTGCCGTTGGAGTCAATTTGGCCATTAACCCAGGAGAAGAACTTGTTTAATCAAATTCAATCACTTTTTGCAAGAGGACAATCTAAGTTTTCCTTTATCCATGATCATTCAATGCCATGCATAACAATATAAAGTAGTAGTTTGGATGAAGACTTAAAAATTGGGTTAAAAGGCTTTTTCCCTATTGCTATAAATTTGTTTAGTATATATACTTCAGTGATATGCTGAATTTAATTTATACATCTGAAGGGGTAGAGCTTAGAGTTACAAATTCCTATAAAAAGGATCACACAGTTCTTCATGTTGTTTAGCTTCAAAAATCTAGATGAGACTCGGATAAAACACAGATACTTAGTTTGTAATGCTGTGTAGTACATCAGTTACCTCATTAATATAGAGTAGATCTTAAAATATCTATGGGCCACTGCCCAGTCTAACTGGCCAATTCTGCGAATTTACTCACCCTGTTTATTAGAGAAATCTTGCTTGAGCTGGAAGTTTCTAAATCCTTTACAATTTAAAAGAATAAAGTAAGTATTAGTGGAAAAACTCTAAACCCTCAAATATACCATCTAGAAGAAGAAATTGGATCTTTATATAAAATCACAATTTATTTTAGCTGGTGGCAAAGACTCATCAAGCCATTCAAAAGTTAATGTATATGTACTAAATGAAACACTCATATGCATATGCACACATATGTATGGTTCTTAATACCTGAATAATCTTATTGGTGCAATTTAGTACTTTAGCTTGTTGAGGTAAAAAAGCTAGTTTCCATTTGGTTTTCTGTAAGACAGGGCTTTGTCAGGCCAGAATTAATTCAGGAGAATGAAACTAGATCATTTGGGTGTCTGAATTTTGCTGAGCAGCTAGTAAATGTTATAGGTGCTAGACAAAAAGCACTAGTAAGATGAAATGCTTTGGCTGCAGACTTTTCCCACTCTCAAAATAAAGTCTGTCTTTCCCCTCCCCTTCCCTTCTCTTTTCCTTCTCCCCCTCCTCCTCATGCTTTTTCCTCTTCTCTTTCTTCCTCCTCCTCCTTCTTTTTCTCCCCTCCACTCTCTCCACCTCAGTCTTTGTCCCCTTCTCTCCAACCCCCTTCAGTTTGGCCTGGAAGACAGCCTACCTCTAATGATCCCATCGGCACCACCACCCACCTTCACCCAGTCAATGTGGTTGGTTCTGCTCCTCTGTTCTACACAGCTCCCCCTTAGAATACTCTTGGGAGATCTTTTCCCCCTTCAAGATTGCCTTAAATATCTATTATAACCTGTGAATCTCCCCTACATTTAAATGCTTGTTGCACTCTTTAACAGCTGCTGAAACATATTGCAGGGGGTCCATTTCAGCATGACAATTATGAAACAATCTCACTGTCTCTTAAAATTCACACCTGGAGTGGTAAATAGGGGGAGACTGAGAAGAGAGATGGTGGAAGGTAACAGTGTTCCTTGGAGAGAAAGCTTAATTTATACAGGTACAGTATCCTTTTTAAGGAGGCCCCTGAGCTCACTGCCAGTACTTGTCCCATAAATATATAGGGATTTTCTGACTTCTCATAGTTCACGATGGAATAAAGGTATAGTGTAGGATAAATAAGAGCAACTTCTAAATTAACTCACAGTGACTCAGGACCAAAACAACAATGAAGACCCTTGGAACCAGAGTACTTTGTTTTGGTGGAAGTTCAGGTGTTAGCCTAGAGAGATAGTGAATTTTTTTTTTATAATTGTCTTGCTGAATTGGAAACTGCAATATTTCAGCAACTGTTAAGGAGTGCAACAAACATTTAAACCCACACAAATGGCAAAGGCTGCTGAGCTACTACTTATGTAAATATTGTAATTTGGGGTTGAAAGGAGTTGGATTTTGTGTATTAATAAATAAAATTGATATAAAGAAATCAATCATCTGCCTTTGCTACCTTTCTTTGTATTTGTCAAAGACTTACTAAGGAAAAAGATACTAGTCTTACAGCCTTGTAGTCATTGCAATGGCAAGATGATCTTTTCCTCCTGTAGATTCTGTTAACATAGCCATTTGTCAGTCAATTCAGGGAAAAACCAGTTCAGTCAGTTATTTTTTCAAAGTTTGGCCCAAGAAATACTGCTTAGCCTAGGGAATACTCTAGGTGGCATAGCTCTCAAAAAATATTAAGTCAGGCACTTAAAACAAACCAAAGCAAAAAGTAATAAAAGTCAACAGATTTTTTTATAAGTTTTAATTTCAGTTATGAAGTCCCAAATGAATACTTTTTCTTAGCTTAAATATTTTTTATTGTTGAAAAAATTTTACTGCATATTGATGAAATTAAAATTTGAAGTTTATTGCATAATGATAAAAACTTTGGTAAAAAATTTTGGCATATGCATTTTTGGTACATGCATATAGAAGTATATGTAAATGCAGCAAAAACTATATCCTAAAAGTAAGTGAAGCTAAATTGATAGAATTACAAGGAGATATTGATCCATCCACAATCACAGTGACAATTTTTGAAGCCTTAGAATTTAACAGATCTAGTTGACAAAAAATTAATAAAAATGCAATTAGCAAGCTTGATTTCATAGAAATATGTAGAATTCTGCAACCAGCTATTAGAGAATAAACATTCTTTCCCAGCACTTGAGAGACATTTTAAAGAATTGACTACATGCTTGGCTATAAAGAAAACCTTAAGTACTAAAAAATCTGTAAACTACAGAACATACTTTCTGGCCAAAATTCAGTGCAATTTAGAAACAACAAAACCTTCATGTATTTAGAAATTGAACGCATGCATATGTACATAATTCATACAGCAATAAATATTTTAACATAATAAAAAATTTATTCAATCAGGTATTTATCCAATCCAATAATACTTTCAATTGAATAGGAAGAGTATTTTGAATCTTACATGCATATAAAATTATAGTAAATAAACCTATTGCATAATAATTCATAAATACTTGATTGATTGGAAAAATGTGTGGTCAAAACAAATGAATATAATAAACAATAGTAAGAAGATTATTTAATGTATTTAGAAGAACAATTTTTTCAAGTCCTTTGGCAGCACTAGATTTTCTGTCACATACTTCCTAGCTCAGTGTTTTGCAAATAATCATTCAATTAGTTTTTGTTGGCTTGAATGCAGTAGAAAATAGTGAAAAACTATACCTTGGTATAGTGTTGATGAATTAATTGAAAATCATTCTTACCCGGTCATTAAACTAGATTCTCCAAGTTTGTCTATTAGGCAACCTGGATCAATATAGTAAAGTTACTTCAATTTAGATTTTAAAATAATTCAGATTGGCCTTCTTGAAAGTTCTGCTGAATTAATGAAGCATAATATAATTGTTTAATCTTTTCAAAAAGGTAAAGTGACCCTTAAAACAACATCTTACAGATGTTCTCTTGTCCAAGTCAGGTATGGGTGAAATACCTTCTCAGACTCCATACTGTGATTTTAAGCCAGGAATGAATGTATGGTTTTTGAAAGGTCTGATGATTAGTCATGTGGGGCTAGCTAAGATTATAGATAGGCCACCTAAACATGGCCTAATTCCAGACTAATAATTGGGTTCCAGTCCCTGATTTTTACAAACCCACCCTGAAAATAAATCTCATCAAACTTATTTTTATTATTTAATATGTCCCAACATTGTCAGGTAAACACTTAGCTGGTTAAGGTAATATTTAAATAATGCGCTTGTACCAGCATTTGAATTCATGGAAATATTTATAATAAAATTCTTTTTTCCATTATAAATAGAAATTAAAACATAAAAAAATTCAATCATCCTATTATACCCCATGTTTTCTTAATATTCTCCAAATATTAGCAGTTTTCTCCATTGGATTTAATCATGGATCCATCATGAAGCTTATGATTATAACAGTAATATGTGATATTACAATCAATATGAGACCATATAGAACCTATGACCTAACAAAATGTAACTGTTATATATAAATTCAAATATAAACTGGATATTTGAAAATAGTCAAATACATAGAATCTCATTGATTTGGGGGGAATACTGGTCTGGATTTGTGAAATATTTTCAATAGGAAAATTTTTTTTAAGATTTCATTTATTTATGTGATAGAGAGACAGCCAGTGAGAGAGGGAACACAAGCAGGGGGAGTGCAAGAGGAAGAAGCAGGCTCATAGCCGAGGAGCTTGATGTGGGACTCGATCCCTTATCGCCGGGATCACGCCCTGAGCCGAAGGCAGATGCTTAACGACTGTGCTACCCAGGCGCCCTTCAATAGGAAAATCTTAAAAATAATTCTAATACTTTCAAGGATCTTGCAACTTTTCATTTGCACCCTTTTTATGAAAATTGCCACATTGTCTCCTGTATTATGGTAGTTTGTGTATCTTTATTACTATGTTAAAATCTCCTTAAAAGTAGATCTGGTAACTAATTTTTATAATGTCTTAACTAGTGTCCAGCATATAGGTAGAATTTAGTAAATACTTCTTAAATGTGGAAGTTGTGTGAAGGAGTGAAAAGAGCATCAGAGTATGGAAAGGAATCTTGGACTAAATTGTGGCTAAGCTACTGATCTAGGAGATTAGTAGTGGAAAATGTAGCAGGAAACAAAAATGGCAAAACTGTTTGAAGGAGGAAAGAAAAGAGTCAAAATTGTGACGAAGGCAAAGTTGGTTTCTTCATGCTCTCATGATCCCCATAGATTTCACTTGTTCCTTTCCTTCAAATCTGGAAATCATTGCTATGCACCCACATTGCTTCCCACTAAGTCCTCCTTTGTGTGTGTGTATGTGTTTTTACACTCACAGAGATGCAGATTTTATTAAAATATGCAGATATTTTATATAAATGTGTATTTTTAGCCTTATTTTCAGCCTTATTAATCAGCCTTATTATTGCCTTTGTCTCTTAGTCTTCCATATTACATTGCTAGATTTGACCTGCCTCAGTGGCTTTCCTCTTTCAGGTAGCCTTAACTAAGATATTTCTGTACTTGTGGTTTATTTTCCTGTGTATTAGCATCATTCTCTTTTTATCATGTTACAAATTTCAGCTCAGCATTTTCTGGGTGGCTATATCCCACTGTCCTTTTCCCTGAACCTACCTCTCTGTTTGCCACACAACTCAATACACTGAGGGGATTAACTTTGAGCCTTTTAGTTGATTTCACATTCTTCAGATTTCATTTCTGTAGGCTTGAAGTAAACATCTTGTTATTGGCAAATCCAGCACTATAGTACCCAAAATGTGCTGAAATTCCCATCACCTAGATAATTCCATAGGGTTAAAAAGGCCTCCAAATGCTTTGACATTGAAAAGGCCAGAGCAGGATCCTGAAGAAATGGGGCAGCAGAGTGGAGTATTAAGGGAGTAAACATCTGACTAAAGCATAGAGCATTATCCACAAAGGTCACTTCAAGGTCAATTCAAGGAGAAGTAGCTTTAAAATCAACCTAAGGCTAGAATGAGGAGTTCCCAATTTTTTGAGGCTGGCAGGGCCTGGGAGTTAGTGGTAAATTACCACATTGATATTGATGGAAGATATCCTTTACTTTCTTTACATCTATGCCTTATAGCATTGATTAGATCCTAAGGGCTCTTGGTGTTTCTTGGTCTATCTTCAATGGAAGCCCTTTTTCTTCTCATCTCCTTTTTCAATCTCTTATATGCCATGCCTGTTCTCTTACTTTTCCCACTGCTACTTTCTTTTCCCTTTTTCCCTCCTCCTTGGCATTTCCCCAGGGTTTAGTTCCATCCCAGTCAAATGCAGGTGCTTTTAAGGTGCCTTTGAGAACCACTAATCACTGCTATAGATTTTGGAGACAATTCTGTTTATAAGGACTTTTTTTCTGTAAGGCATCAACATCCTCTTTACCTTAGCTTCATGCTAAGTGCTGTTGTGTATGTCCCTCTGTGATAAACCTGGGAGACTTGAGAATCCTGTTTTGATTGGGTAGATTTCGAGGTAAAGCTGCTTCTTTTGGTTGAGTCCCTCTCTTTCCCCATCATCCATCTGTCTCAGTGATTTTCTTTCAACTGGTTGTGCCGTTTGATAGAATTGGAAAGACTGCAGCTTACATCTGTCTGAGCAGATGGAATGCATTTTGCATGAGTGTTAACTGATTCATGCATTGCGTAAAGAAAGCAATCTGTGTTAAAACATTGTGACATTGTAATGAAGCATTTTCTGTTGTGTGCTGAAACCTGTTTGCTTATAGAGGGTTTAACTCTTTGCCTTTGTCCATGCCCTCACACAGTACCCCCATGGTCAAGCCCAGAAAAACTTTAAAGACAAAAAGCATACTGTGACAATGGGAGAACATGAAAACTAAAAGGAAAAAAAAAATCTTGATACAAAGGTGGCTTTTGAGTTCCCTTTTATTTTTTCCCTTTTATTTTTGTAGTGTATGGTCATTCTGAGAGAGAAAAAAGAATATTGTGGGGGAAGGAGGCTTCCCACATGGAGAGCTAAATTGTCATCTTCCTCTAGATCATGATTTTACTTTATAAAGTATTGGGAATGTTTTTAGTGTTTGACATAGAATGGACCCTAGTGTCACAGAGTTCCTGTATAGTTTCCTTCACGTGAGCACATTTACAGACTGTAACTTTAAACTTGAATTTGTGACCAGCAATGAAGGTTTTATAATGTCACCCATTTCTAGCACCAACCATCAGTACCTTTGTACTTCTGTCCCCTGTAGATAGTGATGTGCTTCTCACAAAGCAGTGCATTGAGGTCTTTCCTTTGTTGCCTACTAGTAGCTATTCATTTATTTCCAGAAAATGTTGTATGTATCCTGCGGCCAAGAACACTTTACTTTATTTTCCATTTTGTGCAATTCACTGTTTGAATGCTGTAACGCAATAGAGAGCAGTTCCATTTGCAAATGATGTTACTACATATTTTGACCTATTTTTCCCTGAAGGAGTATTAACAAGGGTAATAAAACTCAGTTGAAGCTGCTGTATAAGCACACATAACTGCCTCAAATTACAGGGCAGTTTCTAAGCTACAAAGCCACTGAAACCACGAAGGCCCTCTTCCGACTCCTTTTGTAGTTGTAATAAGCATGACCATGACTGTCCCATATTTCTGGATAAAGAGAAACATTATTCTGTTGGATTATGCTGGTGGTTCAGGAGCTTTTTAACTACAAAATTTCTGTTTCAGTACATGTTCTTTGGCTCCATTTAGCTAAGGTTTGGGTAATTTTGGGGGTTTGCTAAGAAAAAAAAGAGGTGAGGAACTTGGAGCTCTCAGCATCTCATGTACTCACAGTTGACATAACCACAACGGGAATAAACAGCATATTTTTGGTGAAGAAACTTTGGGAGTAGTAGCCACGGGTTAGGGGAAGTATGGGTAACAGTTAGGTAATATCACCTGACAAACCAAACTTGTACCAATTTGGCAAAAGCCTTGGCAATTTTATTACTTTTGTAGGTTCATGCCCTGACCTTGAACAGCTCATATCTTCTCCCTTGAGGCTCTCTGACTGAAGAGAGCTCTGAGGAATTTTGAGTGGCTTCACAGTGGAACCACAAAGATGATTATAGAGTCAGGAAAATTAAATTAACCTGTAGACAAATAATGGCCTTTGAGTTCCTGGAGTACTCTGTTGCAGTGTAGCATTTCACAGTCTTTGTCAGGAAACCCCAATGTATCATGGGGCACATTGGACTTTGGGCTCCCTCTAACTCTTTTCCCACATAAGCTGGCATAAAAACTGTGTACTGTCTACCATCGCACACACATATACATATAAACACCTTTGCCTATACACCTCCTCCCAACTTAGAGCCCCATGTGGAGATTGATTTAGTTTAGTTCAATGCATTTGCTGGATGCTGGTTATATGCCAGACATTGTGCTAGACTCTAAAGATATATAGAAAAAAAATTGCCTCTAGAGAGCTTCCAGGCTAATAGTGAGATGCATAGGTAAATAGACTACAGTTGACCATTGAACAATTGGGGGTTAGGGGCACCAACCCTCCCACATAATCAAAAATCCATGTATAACTTTTGACTTTCCCAAAACTCAATTACTGGTAGTGTACTGCTCCGAACAGCCTTACTGATAATACATACAGTTGATTAACACATATTTTGTAAGATATATATATATATATATATATATATATATATATTACTGTATTGTATATAATAAAGGAAGCTAGAGAAAATAAAATATTAAGAAAATCATAAGGAAGAGAAAATACATTTACAGTACTCTACTGTATTTATTGGATCGTAAGTTTTATATATTTATTGAAAAAATATGCATGTAAGTAAACCTGTGCAGTTCAAACCTGTGTTGTTTAAGGGTCAACAATAATTAGGAAAGAGGAATTTATGAAGCCTCAGGATTATGATGGACCAGCTTATAATGTAAGTTTCATTTGTGTTGCTAAATCAATTTGAATGCAGATTTATTCCTATATTTTTAAAGGTACATTTCTTCATAGTGACATAAAAGTGACAACTGTCTCATAAAAAATATATAAAGTCCAGCGACAATCTCTTTGTTACTGTTCTTGGAGGAAGAGTAGCTCCTTTGCCCCCACTCCTGAATTGCAATGTTTGCCTTAAAAGTTGTAGCAGCTTGATTACAGAAGGCTTCAATCCTAAAGTGCCAAGGTTAAAATAGTATTTATGTAACTCCAGGCTTTATCTGCTCAAAGCCAGAAATATCTGCTGCTGCTTACTCTGAATTCTCTCCAAAAGGAGAAAGTCACGCCCAAAATGAATTTTCCAATTTTCATACGCTTGGCTGTATCAAAACTTTTGTGATGATGGAGTGCTCATGCAAATGTCAAATCAGAAACTCTCTTCGGTGTTCTTTGTCAGCTAAATGACTGTTGCCCCTAAATCAAATGTAATGAGCATGATTTTTGTGGCCTAGCACTGTACTAGGCTTTGTAGGAGTTATACAAAATGTGAGCCTTAATCTTGTCAGTTATCAAATAGTACTTATCAAACATTTACACATTTGTGAGTTTCTTAAAACTTTTAAAGCAAATCTAAATTTGAAGTCTGTGGAAATCCTGGAGCACTGGGTGTTACATGCAAACAATGAATCATGGAACACTACATCAAAAACTAATGATGTACTGTATGGTGACTAACATAACATAATAAAAAAAATTAAAAAAAAAGAAGTCCCTTAAGGAGCTCTACAAATAGGATGCATCTCTTCCTTTGACAATCTTTAGAAATAAATAAATCTTACTGGTGGATAAGGTATGAGTTGAAGAGTGACTGACATGTTCCCTTGTGTGTTCCCAACCCTACCCACTTGTCACTACTACCAGTCTGTACTAGATTCTCTCCTATCTCAGCCATACCTCCAAACCCTAACTGCTCCAAATCCATCAGTCCCTTTGGGGTTGTTGAGCTTACTGGTGGTGATTAATACTAAAAAGGGAAACAAAATGAAAAGACTTCCAAATAATAGCCAAATCACCATTACTTCTCATTTCAGCCTAAAGGCCCTGCTTAGAGGCATGGATATGGACTTGCTAATCTTTGAAAGTCCTCTCCAGCCTCCTGTCTTTATTTTTCTGCAAACACAATGCTGACATAAACTATCCTGTTAGCCATATTGTCTCATCTATCCACAGCACAGCACAAAGTACTCCCAGATGCTGTTTACAGCTGCACTCTTGGTGGCCTTGAAGCATCAGTTGGTTTGTTTGCTAGGAGAAAGCTGGCATTCAAACAAATGACTAGAAGGACAAAACTGTGAATAAAAAACAAGGCTACCAAATGGACATGAGTGTAGTGAGTGCCTTGTGGCCTTCCGCCACCACAAAACCAATTGAAAAGAATGAAAGAATGCCCTAGGGATTATGTGGTTTAGATTTGCCAACAGAAGGCAAAGCAAATAACTGAAAGGACAATGTAGGAAGTGCTGAATAGTTGACAGTCTCTCCACAACAGTTTCCTTAATTGCATGATTAAAAATAAAGTTTTTAGCCTAGTCGAAATTACAAGGCCATCAAGGACTGTCTTGTATTCTTTCTGGGGAAAAACATAGTAATTAACTGCCACAGAATGATGGACTTTTCCAACACAGCTGTCACAACTGCTATTTTAAATCATTTGTTATGGTTTAAAATGTGTAATCCCCAAGAAATTGATCATTACTGCAATTCAGTACTAGTTTTTCAGTGCCTTAACAACTCTGAGCTTTGCATTCAGACCATTAACTAACAGAAGTCAGTCATAAAATACTAAACAACGAATGGCTAATTACTCCATGATCACTTCTGTCTTATTTTCAACCAGATTTTATTTAAAAAAAATTTGTGCACTGAAGTTTCTAGCATGGCAAAAACAGGTGTACTCTCACATTCTTCTCTCTTTTAATGGCCACTCCCACTTTTTCTTTTTCTTTTCTTCTTTGGTGGCTGTGCTTTATACTCAACATTGTCTCGCAGCCTTTGCTCATGGCGTGTCATTCATTGGGTCCACCCTACCCTCCAGAATTTTTAAAAATGTTATGCCATTTTTATGGTCCAGTTGATATTCTACCTTTTTCAGGAAGCTTTTAAGTTGCTCTATTCATCATTCACTCAACTATTATTTATTAAAATGGTCTTATGTACCAATCATTGTGATAGGCACTAGGGATAACAAAATATAAGAAATATATTCCAAGACTTCAAGAACTTTTATGTTTCACTGGATTTTATTGATGGAGTGACTAAATCCTTAATATAACTATGTGCTTCATAACTAGACTTTGTTACCTTAATGTATTTTTTTATTATCATTGTCCTATGTAATTAATTTACCTTTCTATTGTCAATGTGGTTCTGAACTTATAAAGGATTTGAGAAGACTGAATCCAACCTAGGGCTTATCACCTATTCCCTGCTCTACCACTACCCCTTTCTCTACTCTCCCTTCCATGACTGCATCTATCTCCTAGATTTGCTAATAGAAATAATGATTAACTGGAACAGCTATTTATCTCCATCTGAACAGGGCCAAAGCACAGGACAAGCCTATAAAACAAAAATGGAATTTTTTAAAAAAGATTTTATTTATTTATTTAACATAGAGACAGCCAGCGAGAAAGGGAACACAAGCAGGGGAAGTGGGAGAGGAAGAAGAAGGCTCCCGGCGGAGGAGCCTGATGCGGGGCTCGATCCCAGAATGCTGGGATCACGCCCTGAGCCGAAGGCAGACACTTAACGACTGCACTACCCAGTCACCCCTCAAAAATGGAAATCTTAAGATTATGTGTGCCAAAAGGAAGTATAGTGGACTGGTTGGTCAGTTAGAAGTCAGCAAGGCTAAGTCTCAAGTGACCAGGATACTGACAATTTATGATTTTCTCCTGCAACAATTGGGTAACTTACAGTTTGATTCTGGATCCCCAATGTACAAGTTGACCCACTTTATTACTTTTGAGATATTCTCCTAAATTGGAAGTAATCTGAAATGTAGTAATTTGATTTTCCAAAAATAAATTTGAGAAGTTTGGTGTTTAATGAAAACTGTACAGGTCCACTTGTAAACTAATGAATTCTTTTATGACCACCCCTTAATTTTTTGTTACATATATCAAGATATTCCTGCATTGATTTTTATTTAAAGCAGGCGCATATACCTTTTAACAATTTTTTTTATGTGACCAGTATTCAGGAACATGCCACATTTTCTCTTCATAGGACAGACCCAGAATGCTAATGTTCAGCTTGGAGCCATTGCAGAGCAATAGAACAGTAATAAACTGTTTTGCCTGGGGGAAGCAGACTAAATAATGCTGCTAATTTGATTATCTAAATTGATTACTTATGAACACAAATTCTTGCTAAATTGAAATCAACACATTGAGGAATTTATGTTCTTTCCTGGATAATTTCAAATGGTCCTGGAAAAATAATACACATTTGTCCCAATTACTATATTTTAGAGTAAAGCCCTAGGAAATAGTTGTAACAACATAAATTACTCAGGGATTTTTTTTTTTAGGATTTTATTTAAGACCTTCACATGGCATCATATATTCATTCTCTTGAACACTTTAAACTGTATTTAAACTGTATTTGGGGCCCAAGAATTCATGTTGTCAATTAATCTTTACATTTGGCTCTATTCTTTAATTGTTTCATGTGTATACATCTTAAAAACCGTAAGTTCCTCTAATAAAATTATGACTTGGCACATTTTGTCTTTTCACTTCTCCACCTTCCCCTTGTTTTTACCTCCCTTCACACTGAGTATCCCTTCTCACTCACTCATTTACTTTGCTCTCCATTCCAGGCACTTGCTGCCTTCATTATGGCTAAGGGACAACCTTTCCTGGAACTCTTCAGACTCTAATCATTTCCTTTCTCCACCTTCTGCCTCCACCAACACCTGAACTGTTCATTGCCATTCTTGCAGTTATCTAATCTGATCATCTAACTCATGCTCAAGTGTTAATGACAAATAATAACTCAGTGGGTCTTTCTCTTAGCTAACATTTGAATAATCAGGGAGCTTTATTACCTTAATAAAATTGAGGACATAATGATTTTTGTACTTTGTGGCAGGTGGTGGGATGGAGGGGGGATTTTTTTGAGTACTTGACCTTCTGTTGCACCTAAAATCATATTATACGAGATGCATCTACTAATAATTAAACTTGAATAAGTTGAATGAGCTTGATGACAAGACAAAGAGCTGCTTGAGGTGAAGATATAGATTACTTGATTCTGAATGTCAGTAGGCTTAAGCTTCATGTCAAGAATGGCTACAAATCATTGTTACTGCATATCCTCTTCTGTTACTCAAATATGAGAGGGCCTGTGAACTTACAAAACAGATTTAAGCAGCAGTTTTTTTTTTCTTATAATAGGAATAAGAGCTAGGAGAACTTTCTTCTCTTTGCTCTGTGATGCTTGAGAATTTACTAAAAAGTCATTCTTTGCAGGCAAACTCTGTTTCAGGAATCTTTGTTAATCCAGTGCAACTATGACTCCTGCGTGATACTAGTGATATTATTGATAGTAGAAAAAAAACAGAGAAAAAAACCCCACATTTTTAAGGCTTTCTTTGTGATGTTACTGTATAATATTCAAAAAGACCAGTGAGAACTGTAAGGTTATTTAACACTCAGTCTAGAATCCAAAACCAAACTTCTTTTTTTAACATCTGTATGTGCGTTTTCAACAAATGGTGTTTAAAATTAATTTCTTATAAAACATATATTGTAATTGAAAAAAAGACACATCCTAGAAATTGGATTTGTTGGTTTTGGTTCAACATCTCATTGAGGGAAACAACCTATGACAACATGCCTTCAGTTGAGATCACAAAACAGCTTCTATATGGCCAGTGAACCACAAGATGGCACCACTGAACAATTAATCCCAAGATGACTTCTAGGTTCTCTAGATAATTGTTGGAGGATAGGGTTGTTCATTTTCAAAACCAACATCAATCACTTTTAATAAATACAGTATGAAAGGGGAAAATGGTAACTTTACAGTGGAGAAACTTGGCAGACATCACCTTAACCAAGTACTCAAGGTTAACATCACTGATGATCAGTCATAGCCATACCATATACTCCTGACAAGACATGGTGAGAAGTACACTTTGCCTCTGCGACATTCTTTTCCCAAACCCATAACTTCAGTCTAATTATAAGAAAACAACAGACAAACCCAAAGTGAGGTATATTCTACAAAACACTTGACCAGTACTTTTGAAAAGTGTCAAGGTCATGAAAAACAAGAAAGACTGAGGAACTGTCACAGATTGGAAGGGCCTAAGGAGATATGACAGCTAAATGGAATGCAGTATCCCAGTTTGGGTCTTACAAAAAGGACATTAGTGAAAAAACTGGGGAAATCTGAATGAGGACTACGATGTAGTTAAGAGTATTGTACTCTTAATTAATTCTTAGTTTTGACAATTGTACTGTGGTCATACAAGATGTTAACATTAGAGGAAGTTGGGTGAAGGATAAACAAAAACATTCTGTATGATCTTTGAAACTATTCTCTAAGTCTAAAATTATTTGAAGTAAAAATTTTAAGTTAGGGAACTCTCAAAAATGCTAGGCTAACAGGCGGCAATTTTCCATTTTTTAAATTTAAATTCAATTAGTGAACATGTAGTACATCATTAGCTTCAGATGTAAGGTTCAGTAATTCATCAGTTGCGTATAACACCCAGTGCTCATCACATCCCATGCCCTCCTTAATGACCATTACCCAGTTACTTATTATGTGGATATACCAGACTTCTATAAAAGCTTGAATAATGGTTAGGCATATTAACCCAGTATATGGTTTCAAGATCTGGAATTTAATTCCTCTACAGACACAGTGAACATGTTTACCAAACCCCACATTAAGATACTTGGTCTGACAAAATATGTTCATGCAACTTTCAAGTGAGAATAAATCACAGGTAATAAGAACCAACTTGATTCTCTGTCTGTTCTATGGCCTTTGGTGGCATCTTTTAAAGACATTCAGTTATCTCACTAAATGTGTATCTTGAGTATGATAACTGCATATTCTAACCTAGCCTTTTAAAAACTCTATGACTTACTAACCACTGGTCATATGAGACAACATATGGATAATATCTTTCCTAACATGCCACATATTTTTGTAGCACAGGATAGAATTTTGGCCCATAAATATCCTCTTAGAGTCAAGGAAGGAAACATTTTTAACTCCTTTAGAGGATGTGTGAGAATCAGTTTTCAACATGTTATATTTGTGCATACAGATGTGAGAAAATTTTGACTAAAAAAAGCTTACATAAATGATTAGGAAAACAATAACTTATAAGTCCTAATAAGAGAAAAATAAATAAAATATTAATGTATATTTTCTCCCAGAGATGAAAATGAAGGAGGCAGTCTCCAACATATTCACATATCCACATGCAAAAGAATGAAATTGGGCACTTATCTCACACTGCTCACAAAAATTAACTCAAAATGTGTTAAAGATTTAAATAACCTGAATCTGTAAAAATCCTAGAAGAAAACATAGGGGAAAAAACTTCTTGACGTTAGTCTTGGCAGTGCTTTTTTGGATATGATACCAAAAGCACAAGCAACAAAAGCAAAAATAAATGAGACTACATCAAACTAAAACTTCTGCACAGCAAAAGAAATCATCAACAAAATAGAAAGCAGCATATAGAATGGAAGAAAATATTTGCAAACCATCTATCTCATAAGGGGTTAATATCTAAACTATTAACTTCTTTTCTCTGACCAGTCAATAACCTACACATTTTCCTTTCCTTTAAAAATTTAGTTTTTGGTAGCTGTCATGTTCCACCCAAAACTGGTCACCTGATTCTAGACATTTCCTGCTACATTAATTAGTAGTTTCTGAACCCTGTCCCAAGTCCAGTTCATTCCCTTAGCTTAGTTGCTATCCTTCTATGTGTACCAATTTCCTAGGGCTGCTGTAACAAATTACCACAAACTGGATAGTTAAAAAAAAAAAACTCTTCCCTCACAAGTCTGGGAGCTAGAATTCTGAAGTCAAGGAGACTGTTGGGCCATTTTTCCTCTGAAGGCTCTAGGGAAAAACACTTCCTTGCCTGTTCTAGCTTTGGGTGATTGCCAACCATTCTAATTTTCTTTGACTTTTATATACATCAATCCAATTTCTCATATGCCTCATATGGCATTCTCCCTGGGTATCTGTGTCCAAATTTTCCTCTTCTTAGAAGGACACTTGTCATTGATTTTAGGGCCAGCCCTAGTCCAGTACAACTTCATCTTAACTTGATTACATCTGCAAAGACCTTATTTCCAAAAAAGGCCACATTCACAGGTGCCAGAGGTTAGAACTTCAGCATATTTTTTGGAGGACACAATTCAACACAAAACACCTAATTCTCTCAGGCCTAATTCTCTCAGGCCTAATTCTCTCAGGCCTAATTCTCTCAGGCCTGACTCCATAAACTGAAAACAGCAACACATGCCACTTCCCATCAGTGCTACAAGCATCTAACCAGTATAATCATTTAATGCTTAATTATTTGGCAAGAACTGGAGTTAAGTCAAGGTGGCAGCATTTCTAGAGATATTTTAGTTACTGGAAAGACTTTTGATCCATTTCTGACATATGACCCCATTTACAAACAGTGGCATGGTCAATAAGATTGAAATAACCTTAAATGTATGGGATTAAAACCTATCAGTTTCATCAGTGGGAAAAAATAGGAAGTGTTGACACACTTATGTAGCATGTAACATTGGTGGTAATGGTAGAAAGCTCTTTTCCTTTTGATTTTCTTTGATGAGTTGGCTTTATTTTGATGAGAGAACTTGTAGGAATCGTCTAAAAATAGCATTCATATACTTCAAAATGGATGCTTTATAAAAAGAGTTTTGACATCAAACAAGTAATATATTTAAGGATCACATTTCTGAAATCAGTTGAAATTTTGCATTTACTCACTGACATGTTACCTAAGATATTAACGATACTATTCAGACACACCATCCCTCATTTGATCATCCTGTAAGTAAAAAAGTGTTGCTGTCTTTCACATGAGAGCTGTGACTAGTGACAGTCCTTTTGTTTGAATACCCCTGTATTTCCTACAGCTGTGGCAACAAATCCACAAATTAGGTGGCTTAAAACAACAGAAATTTATTCTCTCATAGTTCTCAAAGCTAGAAGGCTGTGGGGTCATTCTCCCTCTGAAGACTCTAAGGAAAAATCCTTTCTTCCCTCTTCCTAGATTCTAGTGGTTGCCAGCAATCCTTGGAATCCCTTGGCTTATAGCTGCATCACTCCAGTTTCTTCTATCTTCACATGGCTATCCTCCCTTTGTGTGTGTGTCTCTGTCTCTGTGTCTAAATCTCCCTCCCCTTTCTCTTACCAAGACTACAATCATTGGCCACTGTAATCCAGTATGACCTCATTTAACTTGATTACATGTGCAAAGACGTTATTTTCAATTAAGGTCACATTCTGAAATTATGGGTTAATCTAAATTTTGGGGAGACACTGTCTAACTCACTACAGCCCCCAAATCAAATCTTCTGCTAGATAAGGCATTATATTTTAAGTTGAAATCTTAGTGATATAAATACAAAACTGAAATTTTTCTATGACTGTAAGTTGAAATATTTTTAAAAGATTTTACTTATTTATTTATTTATTTAGTGAGAGAGAGAGAGAGAGAGAGAGAGGAGAGCTGGGAAAGAGGGAGAGAGAGAATCTCAAGCAGACTCTGCACTGAGCATGGAGCCCGCCCCAGAGCTCAATGTCAGGACACTGAGATCATGACCTGAGCTGAAACCAAGGGTTGGATGCCTAACCAACTGTGCCACCCAGGTGCCCCTACAAGTTGAAATAGTTTAAAAGGCCCCAGCCATAAAATGAGAGCTCTGATTCCAAACATCTATGTCCATTTTTGAAAATTATAAATCTATAACTTGTACTTGCATTTAAGATAAGACTAAATTTTTAGAATTCATAAAGTTTTCAGTAACAAAGAATCTTTCAGGGGTCCCTGGTTGGCTCAGCCGGTTAAGTGTCTGGCTCCTGGTTTAGGCTCAAGTCATGATCTCGGGGTCCTGAGATAGAGCCTAGTATAGGGCTCCATGCTCAGTGCAGAGTTCCTCCACCTCTGCTCCTCCTTCTGCTCCCACTCTGTCTCTCTAAAATAAACAAATAAGTAAAATCTTTTAAAAAAAGAAAGAATCTTTCAGAACTTCTTCCTTTCAGAAATATCATTGTTTCTCATGACTGAGGACATACTAAACAGTTTACAGGACATTGGATTACTTATGTATCAATTTTACCTGTGATCATTATGGAAAAACTTGTTTAGTGTTTAAGAGGGGTCCATTGAAAAGATATGTCTGCATAATACCACATAATCAGTTGAAAAAATGTTGAGTATTAACATCTCCTTTTTCCCTGTCTTCAATCAGAAATTTTTACTTTTCATATCGATGCTCTGGTGCCATGTAAATTGACTAAAGATACAAAGAAAACAATGCCTTCAAATGGCCAATTATGTCCACTATTTTAATACAAACACAAAAAAGCAAACCTACTCCATAAACTTGCTTGATTTTTCAAGTGAGCTGGTTGGAATTTCTTCAAAATATTCATAATTTAGGGGCGCCTGGGCAGCTCCATTCATTAAGCACTGGACTTGTGATTTCAGTTCAGGTCATGATCTCATGGGTCCTGGGATAAAGCCCCACATGGGGCTCGTGCTCAGTGGGGAGTCTGCTTAAGATTCTCTCACTCCCTCTTCCCCTCCCCCACTTGCACTCTCTCTCTCTCTAAAATAAATAAATCTTTTGAAATAAAATAAAATATTCACAATTTAATATATCTGTTCTCTATATAATACCTGATATTTCTTCTATATGTAATATGCTATATTCCATAATAGGCTACAATGTTTGACCTTATTTAATTTTATTATTTATTAATTTAAAAAATTTAATTCCAGTAAACATATATTGTTATATTAGTTTCAGGTGTACAATACAGTGATTCAACAATTCTATACATTATTCAGTGCATATCAAGATAAGTGTACTTTTAATCCCCTTTACCTTTTTCACCCATCCCCCACCTCCTCCTTAGTAAACATCAGTTTGTTCTCTATAGTTAAGAGTCTGTTTTCTGATTTGTTGTTTTTATTTATTTTGCTCATTTGTTTTGTTTCTTATATTCCATGTATGAGTGAAATCATATGGTATTTGTCTTTCTATGACTTATTTCACTTAGCATTATACTGTCCAGCTCCATCCATGTTATAGCAAATGGCAAGATTTTCTTATTTTTATGGCTGAATAATATTCCATTATATATATCCATTATATATATTTATCCATTCATCCATGAATGCTTGCTTCTTGATTATATAGATAGCATATAATGTTTATTACTATCCTATGTTTCAGGGACTCCATGAAAAAACTGGTGCATTTACAGCTGTTAAAGTGATGAATGCTCGTAAGGTAATATATCTTGTCCATATTCTGTTCACTTAATGGACTATGGTCTTGGGATAAACAGCTCAGAAAATATTTGTTTTTTAGTCATTATTATACATAATTATAATTATGTTATGTTAATCTGGATTTTTATATTTATCACTTAATATTATTTCTATTTATTAGTATAGTATCTTTATTATTGAATTAGTATATTTATACGTAAGAAATGTTTTACAACGAAAGGTCTACATATTTTGTCATTCTATAAGAATGAAGAAAATATCTATATTGTTGCCTATTTCTAGTTGATTATTTCTAGGGATAGCAAAGAGATTTCCTCTACTATTGTGTTCATCCTCCTGTGTTCCATCACATACGTTTCCCTGTCCCAACCATTCCTTTTGATAATTGAAGCCATTAGATTCTCAATGACAGGTAGAAGGAAAGACCTTGCCAGAGATGCACATTTTTCAGGCATTTACTAACAGATGAGCAAGAGAGACAGTTTAACTGGCACTGCTCCTGCTAACATTCATAAAGTTGTGTCATGGTTCATAACATTGTCATAGGATTTGCTAAGCACTGATTTCTGTCTTCTTTCTTTAGAGTGAGTGCCTCACTTTCTCAAGATAATATTAGCATGAACATAGCAAAGGTCAAAAATTTTTCACTTCACTATACCCTAAAGAAAAATTCTCAAATGTTATGATTGAAAAACTATACATATTCACTGAACTGTTGTCAATGCCATAAACTGTTCCTTTCCAATTTGTGCAGGGAGTGAATTGCTGAAACTATTTAAGGAGTTTTATGTTTTTTATTTTGTCAGTAAATGTCAAATGTTGAAAAAAATGTCATAAACCAATGTGAATTTCAAGGGATTTTGAAGTTTTGTGGATTTATTTTGCCAACAAACCATGGCTTCCAAATAATCAGCCTATTAATTTTTCAGTGCGACTTTCTAAAATACTTAGCTCCTTGTTTTGACTTGAAAAGCTTTTGACTTATATTTAATCTACATTTTAGATACTCTAACTTTTGAAATATTTAAAAAGTGTGTTCAGCCCATAGATAGCTTCAATTACTTCATTTTGTAAGGAGAAATAGCACTTTACTAATATCAAATTGTAACTTTCTCATTAATCTGGCAGTTAAATCTGTTATTATGAATTTAGTGCCAAGTTTCTGTATATATAAGAATCTGATTTTTTAGTCCATAGTCTCCCATGCTTCACTCCCTCCTCTGATTGCCCCCCTTTCTTTATCCCTTTATGGACTCTGAGAAACAAACTGAGGGCTTCAGAGGGGAGGGTGGTGGGGGAATGGGATAGGCTGGTTATGGGTAGTGAGGAGGGCACGTATTGCATGGTGCACTAGGTGTTATACGTAACTAATGAATCATCGAACTTTACATCAAAAACCAGGGATGTACTGTATGGTGACTAACATAATATAATAAAAAAATCTGATTTTTTAAGTAAAATTATTAGCGAAAATTGAGACAGGAAGAATATTATGTTACTCTTCAATTTAGTGCCAAAAGAACACAAAATATTTAAAAATAAATCATTTTCAGAGTGTACCAATGGGTCTAATAACATTTTATTCTTGGTCTTGCAGACCCCTTTACCTGAAATAGGAAGGAGAGTGAGAGTGAATAAATATCAAAAGTCTGTCGGATGGAGATACAGCGTGAGTACTGAAAGTCCCCTTTAGCTTTCAAGTTGTCTTTCCTTTAATTTTCAACTTTAAACTAACCCTTTGTATCATTATCTGTAGAAGGCCACCACTAAAATATTCTTGCCTGGAAGTGATAACATATTATCCTTTAACACATTCACATAGATTCAATCATTATATTTGAACACTAACATCTGTCAGAAAGCAGGAGCTAGAAGAAATGGTTCCCTAAACAGGTAAGTGTTGACAGCAGGTGAAGGATTGATTATATCCACAGAACATAGACTCGTTTAGCTGAGTAGCAACAAAAGAGATAATGAAACCAAGAGAAAATTTTGCCTCAAATTGGCCTTTGCAAGGTCTTTTTTTACACCTTTTATAGGGTATTCCAGACTGGCTGGTCTCCCATTATGATTCTAAGAAACATTGCTATTGCATATGAGCTAAATGAGGACTACTCTTTTTTATTTTAAGAACAATAGCAGACAGAAAACCACAGGCTATCCAACCTAAAAGTCTTCAGACATCTGGCACAGTGCTTGAATACGTAAAGAAGTGTGAAGATGCTTTCTACTTGAAGCTTTTTAACTGTCTTACAAAGCAATCTCTATGACTCTAATAATTTTCTGACTCTAGAATAAGATCAAAGAAAATTATTTTTTGGTAGATGTTAGTGATCTATCAAAATATTCTGTGGGTTTAAAAGTGGAATTTCTGCTCTTACAATATAACTCATTGATATCTTTATTTCTTACCTTCCTCCTTAGCTATCTGGTATTCAAATATTTTCAACCTTTTGTGCCTTAATAAATATGATCTCAAGATTCAAAATAACTTTTTCCATTAACACAATCACATTCAGAAAGACTTTGTATTTATATTAGAAAGGTATGGATAAACAGCTTCATGATTCATCTAGTAAGCACCAGGTTCCTGTTTTGTTTACAAGTATCTCAGAAAACAAAGCATATCCAAATGAAACATATAGTGCTGATTAATAACACGCTTTGGTAGATCAAGAAGCTGCAAAGGATAAGGCATGAAAAAAATAATTGTTTGACTAATTTCGGTTTCATCGAACATTTCTGTTAATAAATCACTTTCTTCCCCAAATGCCCTGTGGTATTCTTTCCACAGGGAAAAATATTTTGGTTCTAGAACTGGGTGAAATTATAAAGGAAGTTGTGGTATCCTTGAGCTGCCTCTTTTTGACAAAAAATAGGATATTCAGGCTACTCTGGGATCAATTGGCCCTGAGCCAGGAAATGCTATAGCATCATATTACTGGGATATGTGTGAGAGTTTTAAATTACCCACTTGGCCTGATGGATATAATGTACTTATGTGTTTCTCATAAGCTCAACTTCCTGTTAATTGAGAATGGCAAACATACTAATGCTTTCCAAACATATCTGATCTTGGTTTATTGGTTTTGGGGGAGTTTACATTTATGTGGGAAACTCACTCTTAAAAGTTTTTCTAGTTGGGAACTTTGAACTCTCTGATTATATATTTTAGTAAGAAAAATAACTGCTAGCTGATCAGCCAGTTAGTATCTCTAAATCATCCTGAATCCTTTGGGATAAGAAGTTTGTGACCTGCACATGCATCTCTTTGAGTCAAGGGTTTATAGAAATAACAATAATGTGAAAATCCAGACACACGAGTTTAAATCCCAAGTCTGCCCCTAAATTTAGCTGAGAAATACTTGGAATACTGGTCTTACCTCTCTAGGCCTCAGATTCCTCACAGGTAAAATGGCACCAGAATATTTGCCCTACTTATATAAACAGGGTTAAAACTATGGTCAAATGCAACTGCATAGCTGCCTGGAGCACTATTCTTGCTTGAGGACATGAACTTTCTAACTCAGAAAGAAAGAAAAAAAGCTCTTTGATAATCAAACTACCAAACAAATTAAAGGACTCAGTCTGGCCCCTGCTTCTCTTTTACATGTTCTTTGTGTTCTCACCCCACACCATCATCTCATGCCTATTTATCACACTCTTTATGAATTCATATTCCTTTCAAAACAACCATGATGTCTTGCTAGGGACTGAGAGTGTCCATGTACATACAGAATTGCTAGTTCCTGAGTTTTTTTCTATATGATGACAAATGTTGTTACCATTTCAAAGGACAGCCACATCAGAGAGAAAGCAGAAAGTTCAGTGGTCCTACATGGCAAGAATGAAAGTCACAAGGATCAACTTTTAGCTTTGTGGAAAACAGGTTAAGGGAATTCAAAGGGAGCTTATTAACTGAGCTTCCTTGGGAGTCTGGGATGAGACTGGAACTTGAACTTCTATAGAAATCTCATGCTACAAGTTGATTGTTTTATTTATTTCTACCTTTATTACACAATAAATACAAAGAGAGAACCTGTCATTGGGTTTCCAGCTGGAGAAACTAGGACCCATCTCCTTCCCCCAAAGACAGATAGGTATTTAGATTTATTTTCTAGTTGTTGAATATTTATGGGTAAATCCACCGGAAAATCCCAGGGAAATATTAAAGAATGGTCTGCAGCTGCTAGTCATTTTTCTGAAATTTCAGACTTTTTTCAAGATATATTATGAATTCTTGGGGACATTTCAGAACCTACTACATTGCCTTATATTTATTTCATAACAAATTTTAAAGTCCAACAACACTACAGCTAAATATAAAAAAAATTGTCCATCTTATCTACTGGGTCTCAGAGAATAAGCTAAGAAGGAAAATGATAACTGACTAGATATATTCAGCTACCTATTAATTTCAGTTCAAAGATGAAAATACATTTTCCCCTACTCAGGTCTTCAAGTCAAGGTAATTGAAGGAAATTCTGGGGAGAACTAAAGATAGAGGTTAATTCCTTAATTACTTTTCATGCCAGTTGGCCCTTTTCTGATTCATTGCCCCAGAGAAGTCAAAGGTATCCTTTTTCACTGGTTTTCAGAACAGGAGCTCAACTACTTTTAATTAAAAAGTCTTCTTTTCTATTTTTAGTTTTTTGAGGAACTTCCGTACTGTTTTCCGCAGTGGATATATCAATTTACATTCCTGTCAACGCTGCATGAGGGTTCCTTTTTCTCCACATCCTTTCCAACACTTGTAATTTCTTGTCTTTTAATTTTAGCCATTCTAGGTAAAATAAGTCAGACTGAGAAAGACAAATACCATATGATTTCACTCATGTGGAATCTAAAAAAGCAAATAAATAAAAGAACAGCAGAATCAGATCTATAAATACAGAGAACAAAGTGATGGTTGCCAGAGGGGAGAAAGTAAGGGGTTGGGTAAAACAGGTGAAGGGGAGTGGGAGATACAGGCTTCCAGTTATGGAATGAGTAAGTCACAGGATGAAAGGTGAGGATAGGGAATACAGTTGGTGATATTATAACAGTGTTGTGTGGTGACAGATGGTACCTACACTTGTGGTAAGCGTAGCATAACATATAGAGAAATTGAATCACTATGTCATACACTTGAAACTAATGTAACATTGTATGTCAAATATACTCAAATAAAAAATGTAATAAAAAATTACACTTTTTGATCAAATAATCTTTTCTTTATATACTACTATATGTATTTACTTTGTACAATAAGAGTACTCTTGAAAAGGCTATATGAATTGAACTTTTATAGATACAGTAGAACTTTCTTATTTAATCAAATGAAATTTAGAGCTAGTAGGAATTCAAAGGACCCAGGTGGTTAATCCATTTGTCAAGTGTAATCACTTCCTGAGTGATTTCATATCACACTCAACTTCATTATGCACTATCCTGGATTCATCAATGGTTATATCATTCATGTACGTGAATCTTATTTCCTTGTATGTAACTTCCTTTAAGTTAGGGATATGATACCTACATGCGTAAACCAATGATATGCTCGTTGGAAATTCCTAACAATTTAAGTTACTTTTTAAAGTTAATATTTTAAGATATTTTTCTCCAAAGCATTGCACCTGTATACACATAAAGTCTGATGATTTTCAAATTACTGAGAAGCAAAGAGCTTTTTTCAGATTGGCTAAGAAGAGTTACAGATAGATTATGGAACATATGGAAACTACTTGGTTGTCCTTGTATAAGCGGACAGCTGAATCTTAGGAGGGAGTATAGCTTTCCATTTCACCCCAGTATAACAAATGTGATGGAAACAAAAGTTGCTGATGTTTGTATATTAGGGCAAAACGTGGAAAAAGGTGTATAGCTCTGATAACACTCTAATGCAAATGAGAAGGTCAAGTAACAAAGATACTATATGATAATACCTTGCATTTATAACATTCTTCTTTCAAGGACTTCAAAGAACTTTACGTTAATTATCCCATTTGGCTCCATTAATGTTCCATGGAGATAGGTAATGGCTGCCAACTTCCATCAGATTTTTGAGGATAAATTCAATTTTGGGAAGATTAAGTAAATTTCCAACTTTTAGTTATTAGTGGTAAAACCAGGTGTCCTAATGCCCGATGTAGATATTTCTTTTTTTAGAGAGGGAGAGAAAGATGGGGTGGGAGGGAAGGAAGTGGAAAGAGAGGGAGAGATAATCTTAAGCAGGTCCTGCACTGGGAGCCTGAGATCATGACCTGAGCCCAAATCAAGAGTTGGATGCTTAACTGAGCCACCCAGGTGCCCCTAGATGCTCTTTTTTGATGACATCCTACTGTCTTCTACTAAAAATATCTCTTGAAATTATGTATTCTACCTTGGAGATCCCATAGAAAAGGATAGCTTCAATTATCACTGTAGAGATAATCCTCAAAAATAGTACCTTTAGCCCCGACCTGTCCCCTTGGTGGCAGATCCATATCTTTAATCTGCACAATTCTAGGCATCCATAAAAAATAAGTGCATTTATGTTTATTGATACAGAAACATATTCTCTAGGTATTGAATAAGACATGCAAGTTGCAGAGTAGTGAGATATATATATTCTGGAAGAATAAAAATGATTGGAGGAATATATACTCAACTGTTACCACTAATAGAAGGAAATATTCAGTGAGTATATAGCATTTACATATTTAACTTCATATATATAAATACATTTTTCCCTATGTATCACTGGTGTGATTAAGAAAATAAACGACTTTAAGCATACCTTTATAAAAGATTAGCACAGATCAAACCTGTTCCTTTAAAATGCAATGAGTCATAAACCAAGTCAGTGTGGTATAGGCATAAGGATAGATATACAGATCAGTGGAATAAGACTGTTTCCATATATCTATGGTCAATGGATTTTTGACAAGGGTGCAAAGACAATTCATGGAGAAAAATACTCTTTTCAACAAATAATGCTGAGACAACTAGATATCCACACGTAAAAGAATTAACTTACACCCCTAGTTTATATGCAAATTAACTCAAAATGATCAAAAGTCAAAATGTGATAACTAGAACTACAAAATGTTTAGAAGGAAACATTGGAATAAATTTTCATGACCTTAGATTTGGCAATGGATCCTTAGATATGACACCAAAAATAAAAACAATAAGACAAGATATCAATAAACCAGACTTCATCAAAATTAAAAATTTTGTTTCTCAAAGGACACTATCAAGATAGTGAAAAGACAACCCATAGAATGGGAGAAAATGTTTGCAAATCATATACCTTATTAAGTACTTGGATCTAGAATATATAAATAAATCTTACAATTCAATAATAAAGAGACAACCCAATTAGAAAATAGAGGCAAAGGTTTTCAATTAGACATTCCTCTGAAGATCATATACAAATGGCTAACAAGTACATGAACAGATCATTAATATGATTAGTCATCAGGGAATTGCAAGGGAAAACCACAATGAGATCACTCGAAACCCACTAGGATGGCTATAATAATAAAACAGAAAATAATAGGTGTTGGTGAGACTATGGAGAAATTGGAATCATCATTGCTCTTGGGAGTATGAATAGGTGCAGCATTTGGAAAACGATTTGGCATTTCATCAAAATGTTAAATGCGGAGTTAGCATTTGACCTAACAATTCCACTACTGGGCATGACCAGAAAGAAATAAAATCATATATTCACACAAAAACTTGATATGAATGCCCACAGCAGCATTATTCATAATAGCCAAAAGGTGTAAATAACCCAAATGTCTTTCAACTGATTAGTGAAAATGAATAAAATAATGATATGTTCTATAATATGGATGAATCTTGGAAAAAAAGTCAGAAAATTCCACATAGATGTCCAAGATAAGATATATCTAAAGAAATAGAAAATATATGAGTGGTTCATTAAAGCTGGGATGTGTGTGTAGTAGAATTTGGGAGTGATAACTAAAGAGCATGAAGTTTCCTTTTGGGGTGATAAAAATGTTTTAAAAAGGATTGTGGTGATGGTTGTATAATTCTGTAAATATACTAAAAACCATTGAATTTTATACTTTAAATGATGAATTATATGGTATGTAAATCATATCTCAACAAAACTGCTACAAAATAAACAAAAGTGTAATGATTCTATTCATTGAAAACTTTATACAGTGGCGATTGCTGCTGGTTCAGGGATCACACTTTGAGAGGCAATGAATTTAAAGGATCTTCAATTAAGCTTTGTTTTCTCCCAAATTCCCAGTTAACCAGAGGTCTCTGTTCTCTGACATTTCTAGTTGAGGTTTTATTATAAATTTCTCTGTGACATAATGGGTAGCCATAAGATTTCCTTTGTTCTACCATAGTTTAGAATCCCATAGTTATTAACTGGCATAGCTTAGGAGTTTTATTGTCTGCTGTCTATTCTTATTCTGCAGGATGAGGAAGAGGATCTCAGAACTGAACTCAACCTTTTGAAGAAGTACTCCTTCCACAAAAACATTGTGTCCTTCTATGGTGCTTTTTTCAAGCTGAGCCCCCCTGGCCAGAGGCACCAACTTTGGGTATGTATGTAATTACCTTGATCTTATTTCCTAAGACTAAGTCTCACTTGAGGAAATACATTTTCATAATCTGAGATGTCACTTTTGTACTTTTGTGCACCACAGGAAAATTTAGGAACTTAACTGCTCAAAGCAGTATGACAAACTGTGTTCTGATTCCTGGAGATGGGAGTGATAAATATGGAATAATTTCAGGAAACTTAAGTTCCTGGCAGGGGGTTTCAGGGTAAAATAGGGGAGGACTCAAATGAACACTGGGAATATCTAACATATTTCTTGTCAAATACAGTTTTGCTGCTTTTAACTTTTTATGTACATTTGCTTGTAAATTGGAGGTATGGCTAAGGAGACTACCTGATGGACTTAAAAATAATGACTGGATAAATATCAATTCTAATTAGCATTTGGCATGAACATATGGGTGCATTTACATTTTTCTAAGTATATACACTTATGTTTAAACATAAATCCCAGGAGTTCTTTTCTAAATGTTACTTGACTTATCCTTTCCTTAGCCTATTTATGCTATACTATCACAAATTACTGATCAATGAGATGTAAGTTTTAGAGGGTATCTCAAACCTACACTGCAGTTGCTAGAATTGTTGCTCCTTCCCACTATAGCAGAAATAGTCAAAAACAAGAAAATGAGCTTTGGTCAAAGATATGTTTATTTAAAAAGAGATATTTAGAACATAAGTGAGGTCAGTGTACACTTGCTGGCTATATTTCCATTTCTAGTTCAAGTCAAGAATAGCACTGTTTTTTTCAAAATAATAACCAAGACTTTTCAGAATCTTCAGTTGTCAAGGGAAGATTGTTACACTTCATATAATGGACTTTAGGAAGGACAGTGGACATTATAGAAAGGTTTTCAACAAGGGATTGAATTGAGATAGTGGTTCTGAAACTTTAGCATGCATCAGGATCTTCTGGAAAGCCTGATAAAACACGAATGGCTGAGCTCCACCCATAGAGTTACTGATTCAGTTAGTGTGGGGTGCGGGTCCATGAATTTGAACTTAATAAGTTCACAGGTGATATTGATGCTACTGGTCTGGGTACCACAGCTTGAGAACCTCGAATCTTCACTTTAACTCTATTTTCTTCCAGATGTCCAGTTAAGTATATCTTCTGTTGTCTGACAACCAGTTGACATTTTATTGCTGCACAGTTTTAATGGCTACTGGTATATTTTTGGCATACAAAATTTGTCTTTCTTTCTTTCTTTCTTTTCAAGATTTTATTTATTTATTTCACAGAGAGAGAGAGACAGCAGCAAGAGAGGGAACACAAGCAGGGGAAGTGGGAGAGGAAGAAGCAGCCTCCCAAAGGAGGAGCCTGATGCGGGGCTCGATCCCAGAACGCAGGGATCACGCCCTGAGCTGAAGGCAGACGCTTAACGACTGAGCCACCCAGGCGCCCCACAAAATTTGTCTTTCAATACATTTTTACTTACAAGTTTTTTTTCCTCTTAACTGTATAGCAGTCTCCTTTTTAGATATATTTATCAGTACTCAATTCATTCAATCATTTAACATATTCATTCTGAACCATCTATTTGGGGCGCCTGGGTGGCTCAGTTGGTTAAGCATCTGCCTTTGGCTCAGATCATGGTCTCAGGGTCCTGGGATCGAGCCCCCCATTGGACTCCCTGCTCAGCAGGGAGCCAGCATCCCCCTCTCCTTATATCTGCAGCTCCCCCTGCTTGTGCATACACGCTTTCTCTCTGTCAAATACATGAAATCTTAAAAAAAAAACACCATCAATTTGTCACTCCTGCTAAATTCTGGGGTTACATGGATGAGCTGAAGAGACATGTCCCTGACCCATAGGAACTTACAATTCACTTGCAATATGAGTGAATGGCTTTAATTCAGGTTTGCCATGGTTTAAAATGAATCCCTTTTCTTCCAGTACTACAGATGTACATTTTGTGCACATTTAATATAGTTAACATGAAAATTAAACTTGTGTGGCTTATCTGTATTATTGATTTTGTTAGTTTGTTTCTTCTCTTCTGTTTCGTGAGAGCATACTCAGGTGAAAGACATGCAATAATATTAGTTGTTGTTAATTAAAAGAGTGATTTTCTGAAAAGAAAATGTTAGTATTCCAAAAGAAAATAAGGTATACTTTTAAATATTCATGATTTGGGGCATATCTTTTTGGTTTCCTTCTTCTACAGCAAAAATTAACTAACTTGCTTACAGTTCAAAAAATGACATGTTTTGTTATATTTATATAGCAGTTTTGACACAGGCACTAATGCATAACCCTGTGCTTTATGAAAAGGTTGCTGGGTTGATTATAATAGATATATTCTCTTTCACATTGTCCAGTCCTCTAGTTAGCTAAAATGAGAAAGGAAATTTACTAGTTGGGCCCCTGATTCATTGATGGCAAAAAGATCAATTTTCTGAGAAATTGGTTTTATTAATAAAGTAATAAATGAATGAGATGCTGTCAATTATAATAGCCTTAAAATAGACTTTCCTTAGCAATAAAATCATTCGGGAAAAAAATGACTTATAGGAATGCAATTGATAGTTTCCCCCTTGGAATTATAGTTTGCCAGTATCTTAGGGAAAAATAATCTAGAACGTAAAATAAAAACAAAACAGCAATAAAAACAAATCTAGTCTTAATTTTGAGGGGTACATTCTTTTGAGATCCTTCTTTCCTGCTTTTTCACTTGCCATCAAACTGTTCCCTCAATGGTCTTTTCCCTTGAACTCCAGTCATCTCTCAGGCTTGTCTCCTGTACAAGCTTATTTCTAAAGGCATGTGATCATTCTGTTTTCAATAATCTGAAAGTTCTTCCTTCTCAGTATATTCAAACACTATCTATCCTTCAAGTCTTAGCTTAAATTCCACCTCCTAAACAAACCGAGGGCTTCAGAGGGGAGGGGCTTGGGGGATTGGGATAGGCCGGTGATGGGTATTAAGGAGGGCACATATTGCATGGTGCACTGGGTGTTATACACAAGTAATGAATCATGGAACATTGCATCAAAAACTGGGGATGTACTAATGGTGACTAATATAACAAAATAAAAATTATTTAAAAAAATTCCACCTCCTAGTTAAATAACCCTGGTATGATGTCTGCCTTTCCTCCTTCCACAGATCCTTGGATATGTTCCAACTCTTTTTAATTCCACTAGCCTTTAGAGACTTCCACCAGGCAATTGAGCCAGTCTTTGCAGTGTCTTAATCTCTGAACATCACATATAAATACAAGCCATATGGACTAAAACTCTCCAGATATTTTCAGAGAATTACTTTTTAATTCTTGACACTTTACTGGCTTCCCTGCAGATGGTGATGGAGTTATGTGCAGCAGGCTCTGTCACTGATGTAGTGAGAATGACCAGAAATCAGAGTTTGAAAGAAGATTGGATTGCTTATATCTGCCGAGAAATCCTTCAGGTGAGTCTTCATATAGTCATTCTTCCCTGTCCCTGAAAACACCTGGGAGTGATATATGCAATGTACCTTATACCTGCCCATATAGGGTAGTTTAAGAATTCTGAACATAACCTCTGGATCAAGATACCAAAAAAACCCAAATGGCTTTAGAGAGAGCAGATTTTCAGGTGATGTCCTTAACTTTAGGTAGATTGCAAGATGGGTAGCCAGGCCCTTCCAAATCATGGCCTTTAATGGCTCTGTCAGAGTTAGACTGTTACGTTCATTGGATCATGGAAATAGCCACTTGGAATATTTATTACATTATTCGGACCTTTAGAGTTCTTTACTGTATGGTGACTAACATAGTATAATAAAAAAAACATTAAAATAAAAAAAATAGCACTATCATTAGAGATTAAGAAAAAGTGAGACAAAAGTCAGTGTTGTTTTACTGAATGGCCCCAAACTTTCCATAACCATTTTGCAGACAGATATCCTATTTGAATAATACCCTGCTTTAAAAACTTGTTTTATTTTGAATACCAAACTGGGTAAGAACAATCTTCTTAATCTACCACATTCAAATTTTTCTTTGTGGCTTAAGTGCTTAGGGTCACCAGAGGAGGATATTAACAGAACTGGATAGCACCACTGATATATAATGTTAGAATGTTCTTCCTCCCATCTTAATTGGATTCACTTGTGCTAATAGTGTAATTAGTTGAGTGTAAACTCTGGACTGAGTTTAAATTCTTGTTCACCGTATATTAGCTTTGTGTCCTTGAATCAGTTACTTAATTTTTCAAGATCTCACTTTTCTTGACTGTAATATGGGGTGATATTAGTACCTTCCTCAAAGGATTGAAGTGTTGATTTCATAATTTCCTCTGTGTAAAGCACTTAGCACAGTCCCTGGCAAAAGCTAAAATAAAATAAAGGACTCAATAATTATTAGCTGTTTTTACTGTTACTTCTATTATTTTTTTTTAAGATTTTTATTTATTTATTCGACAGAGATAGAGACAGCCAGTGAGAGAGGGAACACAAGCAGGGGGAGTGGGAGAGGAAGAAGCAGGCTCATAACGGAGGAGCCTGATGTGGGGCTTGATCCCAGAACGCCGGGATCACGCCCTGAGCCGAAGGCAGACGCTTAACCGCTGTGCCACCCAGGCGCCCCTGTTACTTCTATTATTAATCCCCAGTTATTATCTGGAGAAATCCCCCTGAAGCCAGGTCACGGGTTAAGCAGGTCACAGGTTAGTTTTAGTGGTGAGTGGGCTGGATCCAGCATGGTAAGCCAATACAAATTGCAAATGCTTTAAAATGAATTTCCATATTCCCCCAAATTCTCAGCCTACAAGGTTGACTAGAAAATATTTTGGATTAAACAAATGGTTGGATGAAGAATAGAGTAAAACAATGACTGAACTATGATATTTAAGATGTCCAGGTCTTCACTCTTATGGTTAGTTGGAAATATGGAGACTAGAAAGGAAGGTAAATGGCCCAATGTATACAAACATTACTTTTTGGTGTTCTTTTCCTTTCATGGGTGTCCTGATTTATTTTCCTTTCCTTATAGCCAAAAGTAGTATTTCTGGGAACTGGTTGTAGTAATTCCAGCCTAAAGAAAGAATTTTGTCTGAAAAATGCAAATCTGGGCCATTTTTCTTACCAAAAGTTCTTCCAAAAATACTAAGAACAGTACCAGAAAAAGAGAAAATATATATACTGGCTGTGACTTTCTAAATAAATATATATCTACCTATGCGCAGGGCTTAGCTCATCTTCATGCACACCGTGTAATTCACCGGGACATCAAAGGTCAGAATGTGCTACTGACTCATAATGCTGAAGTAAAACTTGGTAAGTTTGTTCTTGTACTTTAAGTGAGGCCCCCAATATTTTAATGGAGAAGAATCCTTTTCAAGACAACTGTGTTTTTTATCATGTCCCTGGACAATATCCTCTACTTATTTAGGCTGTGTTTTCCTTGCTTACAAAACCAGTCAAAATTTGAAAATTTGTTTGGGGAGGGAGGTGGAGCAGAAGAAAAATGCACCTTTTACTGCTTCTCTAAAATCATGTAGTTAAAAGCTTTTAAGTTATAATGGAAGGCTTACATTTTGGTAATTGTTTTACTCTCTATTAAGTATAGATATTATATTTATTTGAGTAACTGAATTGAGTATTTATTGTGTGCAAGGTTTTGTGCCATGAACTAGGAAACAAAAAGGCAATTCTTCCACATCACGAAATCATATTTTCCAAATAATATCAAAGAACTTTTAAATTACTTAAGTACAAATTGCTTCTTTGGAATTTTCCTTCAAATAGTTAAAGAACTGATATCAGTTGCTCCCATAATATCCAAATCAAGTTCAGAATTAGAAATCAAAAGACCAGAAAGTCCCTGGCTTTCTATTCCAGTATTCAAAATGGCATAATTGATTTGAAAATAACCACACACATTGTCTCACAGGCACAAAGAGCACAACTTACTGCATCCTTTAATGTTTAAAATAAATATCGTTGGTTGGTTTATAAATAATACCATATGAATAATGTCAGTACTATGCAATGGCAGATAACCTCATTGATATAGAATATAAATCACTGGTTATTAAATCTTGTATTATTTTTAAATGACAATCTATTCTTGCCTACCATGCCTCTAGCATGACCTTAAGATAGTTCCCATTTTCCTGATGAACAAAAACTACCACAGCAGAAATTTTGTTCATTCATTGACTAGAGTATTTGTGGAAGAGTCTTGAAGTAATTGTTCTTGAAATAAGAAAAAAAGTAATTTCAAGAAAATTTATTATGTCTTATGTGTCTAAAAGCTACAAAGCTAGCGACGTAATTTTAAGACACTGTTAATATATAAGGGGAATTTGGATCTCACATTCAAATGTGAGATAGTCTGTCACAAAGATAGTCTGTCACAAAGGTACATACACACTATGTTCACATGTGGCAGCACTCCCATATATTTGGGTCAGGTTTCTGGCCAACTCTACCATTTGCAACACAGAAGAGACATTGTAAGTAAATGAAGAGCCACTGAAAAGTCTGTCACAAAGTCCATGCACTAAAGGTTATGTACTTTACTCTGTAGGAGAGACCTTTTAGTGCTGCATTAGAATTTAATCAGGCTTATTTTACATACAACCATTATACATTGGGTTTTACATTTCTCAGATTCCAGTATATGTTGAAGCAACATATTGTAAGGAGAAGGTTGCAGAAGGCAAACCCAAGGACATCAGAGGGAGCATTGAAAGGAAAGAGACTGGAAAGTGATTGTATTGTAATTGCAATTGATCAATAATCCTCACATTCTGGTACCTAGGTTATTAAAGAAAGGTTAAACTATGCAGCACTGTTGAGATCTCATCTCTACTTTTTTTTTTCAAAGATTTTAT
Source organism: Ailuropoda melanoleuca (assembly GCF_002007445.2). Classification (NCBI taxonomy): domain Eukaryota; kingdom Metazoa; phylum Chordata; class Mammalia; order Carnivora; family Ursidae; genus Ailuropoda; species Ailuropoda melanoleuca. The sequence continues at coordinate 73,202,387 of NC_048238.1, forward strand.
TTATTTATTCGACAGAGATAGAGACAGCCAGCGAGAGAGGGAACACAAGCAGGGGGAGTGGGAGAGGAAGAAGCAGGCTCATAGCGGAGGAGCCCGATGTGGGGCTCAATCCCATAACGCCGGGATCACGCCCTGAGCCGAAGGCAGACGCTTAACCGCTGTGCCACCCAGGCGCCCCTCATCTCTACTTTTATCTAAATTTCAAGCTTTTCTTTTTTTTTCCTTTTCTTCCATCCATCACTCTTCTTCTAGTCTTTTCCCCTTTCATTTTCTTCCCTGAATGTCATATATATTAGCTCATGGCCTTCATAGGTATCTCTTGGCATTTGAAGTTAGCCCTCGGGATAGTAAGAGCGCTAAACTTTGATTTAATGTATTCTCAAAAAATATCTAGATAAGAAGATTGTTCAACACCCAATAATAATTTTCACATATTACAGACATTTTTTTGTTTTGTTAAATCCTCCCTTAAAGACTACTGTAAACTCTTTAATTTTTCATTTCTTCTCCTAAGTTCTTCAAACTATTGTTCAGTCAGTGTTATTCTCCATCCTTTAGATTCCTGGAAACCATTCTAAATTAGAAAATCTACTTCATTTTTCATCCCTGAAAAAATTCATCTACTTTTGTTTTTCATCTTATTTTTTCTGGACTAAAAAACCCCAGTCTACTTCAGCCTTTTTTCTGTCTGTTACTGAGGATACCATACTAAATATTTTCATATAATGTATCCCACAGATGAATAGAAGACTGAACTTTTATAGTCTAAGCTAAGATATAGATACCACAGTAAATATTTGCATCTGATTCAGAAGATCTGTAGAAGAACTTAAACTAAATTCTAGCAGAAAACTCATTTTTCTTCATTGGTGTAATAGGACTTTCTAATGTCATGAGCGAGGCTTCCTAATAAACTACTAATAGGTTTTAGATTTCTTAGATGTTGCTTATAATAGTGCTGGTCTTCCTCCAGCTTGGTGGCAGGTTCAAACACTACATATGTTATCACTTCAGAGGTTCAGGGTATACTGATGGAACTTTATTTTTAATATTCATGGTGAACTTTCAGCCAAACCTACTGTAGATTTATAATAGTACTTCTGAGTCTCTTTCCAACATAAATAGCAGCAAAAGCCTATTTCCCAGTATTCCTGGAGTAGACTTCATGGTAAAGTTTTCTGGGCTGGAATGAAAATCTGTTATCCATTGTGGATTTTGTATTGGCTTTCCAAGTTAAAGCAATAACTTACTGAGCTTTTTGTTACTGATTAATTATTTTGACATATGCTGAATTTTGAAGTGGATTTTGGAGTGAGTGCCCAGGTGAGCAGAACTAATGGGAGGAGAAATAGTTTCATTGGAACACCATATTGGATGGCACCTGAGGTGATTGACTGTGATGAAGATCCGAGACGCTCCTATGATTACAGAGTAAGTGTGAGGATTCAGATAGTGGGAATCAAAGTTTGGAAAGGACTTTTGACTAATGTTTATTTTTAGATGATAAAAGAATAAAAAGCAGGCAACTCCTTCATTCATGTTAAACTCTAATAAGAAATACAAGCTGTTATTCATATACGTGGTTTGACTATATGCATAAATATAATATTTTCTAAGAATGTAGACAAAGTAGACCATTGGGAATTATCTATATTTGAAGAAGAATGTCTAGTTCATGTTGCTTACAACTTCTTGGGGAAAATATTATTTTACGTGGCTTTATATGGAAATTTAACTTCCAGGGCAAAGAACCTTATAAACTTAAAAATGAATGAATGTAAAGCCAATTATTAATCCCCACAGTAACTTAGCTCCAAAAAGAAAAAAAATAATAATTTGATTACTCAGGGTAATGGAGAAAATCCTTGTCATGGTTCACCTCCAAACCACTGAAAATCAGTGGAATAGACAAATTAAGTAACAATTCATGCTATTTATTAAAATTTCCACTGAAACTGCAATTTAGGCAATATACATCTACATACACATTTCAAAAAAGCTGATGTGGAAAGAAAACTCTCCATTTGCTATAGACTGGAAAAACCACACTCACTCTTCACATCATAAGTCATCCAAACAATTCATTGTGGTTTTTGTTGTGTGGAACCTAGGACTCAATACTTGAAGTTGATTAATTCAAGTCTCATCTCTTTTCCCTTTCCCTTAAATGCCCTCTGCTTGATCTTCAAGCGAATCTATTGAGAGCTTATAGTCTTGTACTATTACAGGCTATGGAGACTATGGAAGCATAATGTTCTTTTAAGTGGCTTGCTGTCAAAAACTTTTAAGTGGATGCCTTATACTTGTACAACTTTTTGCAGTCTTCCAAGGACTTTCACTTATATTAATTATTTATTTTTAATTTTAGCCCCATGTAAATTGAAAGAAAGCTTCAACTTACACCATCACAAGCTAAGAAATCTACTAACGAGATTCTCAGAATTCAGTTAACTTGTGTAGGAGTCATCCAGCCAGGCAGCGAGTGTACCTCCAGCCCTGTGCCCTTTCCACATTCTAAAAAACAAAGTGCAGTTAATAGCAAGGATAATTTCCTTGAGCCTCTTAGAATATAATTTCCCAGAATAACAATAATTATATTCTCAATTTACTATATTCAAGGAACTGACTGCCTTTATATATGTTATTTCATTTAATACTCATATCAGTGCTATGAGATGAATATCATTATTATCTCCATTTTATAGAGAGTGAAACTGATGTACAGAGAGTTAAATCATTTAAAATCATTTAAATCATTTACCTAAGATGGCACAGCTAATACATCTATGTGATAGGATTTCTTCACAGCAAGCTCCTTTTGCTATTTCAGTTAAGGCAACAATAGTGATACATTCAAGGTGAATTTTCCTTACACTGAACCCTGTCCCATATCATCCTGTTGTGTAGTGCAGTCACTGGTTCCTCACAAGCTCAGATAATGTCTTCCTATAATGGCAGCCTATAATGAAGGTTCATTGTAGAAAACCCATAAAATGATTCTGACTTTGACAGTCACCCATCCAAAGATTGTTTTGAGATTCTAAATACTATTAGTTTCCCATTGTTTAATGACTTTTTGGGGTCATTTTTATCTTTTGCAGAGTGATGTGTGGTCTGTGGGAATCACTGCTATTGAAATGGCCGAGGGGGCTCCTCGTGAGTAAAAATGTTTATTTATTAAAAAGTTGGAGAAGCATGCTGTGAAAATCTGCCACTTGTACCAATCAGCTTGTACTGGTCACACAGTGCCACATTATTGCCAAACTGTGAATGGTGGCCTTTTCAGCGATTATCAAATGTTCTAGTCAGAATGTCCAGATCTATAAAGAGTTCAATATATCTATTGAGTGTTATTTCAATTTAGCCTCAAAGTATTTGGTACTGATAGTCCTGACTAATGAGAATCTAAAGCCATTTCAGTACAGAGTGATTGGTGGAATATTTAGATTCTGAACATTTAAAGCCATACACTGCTACTGCTTCAGAATGTGATAGTTAAGAAAATCTTCCAGTGTTTCAGTGAAATTAAACCAATCCTCAACCTTGGGAAGTCAGATTTTTGTTTTTCTTTTCATTTGAAGTCAGTCCAGCTCACCTTTGGTGACTTCCTTGCTCCTTTTAGTCACTCCCGGGCCCTTAATTGTTCAGAAGGCTCAATTTCTTCTTGTTCTCCCTCATCTCCATCATTTAAATGATCTGTTAGCATCCGGTTCTCTCAGGACACTGCTTTCTGAGACGAAAATGAAAATGAATGTGAACTTGGATATAAATGATTGATAACCATCTAATGTATGACCCCCATAAGCAGAGTATATTTACTGTCTTCAATATCTAAATCTAAAGATATAAATCATAAATACATTCCTGGTATTGTTGGATGAGAAGTGAGAGAAATGCCTGGACTGTCTTTTGGAGGACAGGCAAGTGGGGGTGGAATTTCTTTGTCTCCACCTTTCTAAGGAGATCCTGTGGGTTCCTATGTTCCTGCACACTCTATCCGCACAATGTCCACCCAACAAGCTTTATAAATTTGGACTATCTTAGTACTGTGTTTCAAGGCCAATGGGAGTAATTTCAAGGGGTAGAAATAGTGATAACATGATTGTTAAGAATTCCTGGTGTCCCTTAGAATATCACAGAAGAGGCTTAGATTAAATCTGCAACAGATATGAAGATCAAGTTGCTGCTGCCTCTCTTTTAGTGCTCCCCAAAACTACAAAGTATCTATGTTGGGTGAATAAAAAAAATCAATGATGGAAAAATTATATGCACCACATATATAAAATTGAAATAAGAATGGGAAGATGCATATTATTCCTCCTCATCTCTTGATTATTTGTCTTTGTGAACATGATTAGATTATATTAGATTGATCAGCAGCTTCTCCTCCTATTCTATCTCTTTCTCCTCCCTCTTCCCCTCCCCTTTCTCTTCCTTCTCTTTCTCTTCTCTTTTCCTCCTCCTCCTCCTCCTTTCTTCTTCCTCTTCCTCTTCTCTCTCATCACAATTTCATATGAGCATTGATGCATGTTTTTATTTAGAATACATGACTTCATCAAGTAGTATATTTTTTCTATTGTTTCTGAATGTTCCTTACCATTTCTTTTCAAAAAACTAGCTTTCTACATTTTGCAGATTTGTATTTCCTGGTTCATCTTTATTTTGTTTCACTTTTTAATTCCAAAATATTAAATCATGGGAGAAAACTCACAGAAGGAGTACAAAGGAATTTTTAAATTTTTTATTATGTTATGTTAGTCACCATACAGTACATCCCTGGTTTCTTATGTAAAGTTCAGTAATTCATTAGTCGCATATAACACCCAGTGCACCATGCAATATGTGCCCTCCTTACTACCCATCACCAGTCTATCCCAATCCTCCACCCCTCTCCCCTCTGAAGCTCTCAGTTTGTTTCCCAGAGTCCATAGTCTCTCGTGGTTTATTCCCCCTTCTGTCCCCCCCCACACATTCTTCCCTTCCTTCTCCTACCAATCTCCCTGCTATTCAAGACTGTATCCTTGGATCTAATATTTGCGAATTGCACCATGATGTGACGTGGTGTAGGCCTGTTCTCACTGATCTTGGGCGGGGTCCTCCCTGCTTTTTGGACAGGAATGCTTGTTTTCTTTGCCAGATTAGGGAAGTTCTCAGCTACCATTTGTTCAAATATCTCTTCTAGACCTCTCTCTTTCTCCACCCCCTCGGGGATGCTGATGATTCTGACATTGGAATGTTTCATTGAGTCAGTAATCTCCGTAATCTACATTCTTGAGATTGGATTTTTTTTGAGCCAAATTTCCGTTTTTTCCTTCTTTTCTATCATCCCATCTTCCAATTCACTAATTCGTTATTCTGCCTCATTTACCCTGGCCATCAGAGCGTCTAGTTTAGACTGCATTTGATTCATAGCATTTTTAATTTCTGCCAGATTCACTCTCATTTCTGCCCTTGGAGATTCTATATTCTTGTTAATATTTTTGTTAATATTTTTTTCAAGCCTACACATCATCTTGACGATTGTTACTCTGAACTCCATTTCTGACAATTTGGTTATATCCATATCCATCAGTTCTGTGGCAGAGGCCACAGTCTCTGTCTCCTTTCTTTGCTGGAGATTCCTCATTCTTGTCATTCTGATGAGGAGAGGTTCTGGGGATGCCCAGAGCCCAAATTACTGACCGGGACCTAGGCCGTGCGCCCTTGTTTTATAGGGATCTTAGGGATGTGGGCTTCTTGATTTTTCAGCATGCCTTCTGGGGGAGGGGCCTGCCGCACTGATACTCAGGGAACCCTGTTTGGGTAGCGTTGCCCCATCCCCTGCGAGGGGGGGTGGGGATGGGCACAATGTGAACCGGTATTTCCGGGCTTTTGTTCTCTGGCGGCTTTCCCTGGTGGTTTTCTGTGACTCTTCTGAGAGTCAGAGCAGCAGTAGCCTTATCCTAGCATCTGTCTCAGAACAGAGAGATCGCAGTCAGCTCTCCACAGAGCTCTCCTGGCCACTTTAACTCCTGTTTCTGTCGGTGCTGCTAAAAACCCTCGCAGCGTCCCGGGTTGTGGGCCCCACAGCAACTCTCCCAGCCCTTGCTCCCAGGGCCAGCAAGTCTCTGTCCTTTGTGATTCTAACACTGCCAGCCGCCCCGGTTCCTGCGCGCGCTCCCGAGCTCCCTGTTTCAGTGTGGTCCGGTCGTGCTCCGGATCTCTGGTTTCAGTCTAGTTCAAGTGAGCACTCCGGAGCTCCGGTTTTCAGTCTGGTCACACGCCCGTTCCCAGGCTCACGGTCTCCATCTGCTTTCTCTCAGGTGTCGGTCCACGAGTCCGGCCCGCTCCCCAGTACAAGTGGCTACTGCTTTCAGGCGCCGAGCACGGTGGCTCCCTCCCTCTTCCGTTTATCTTCCGATATCTGTGTGAGGATTCAAGGCTCCCCGCTTCGTACCTCAATACTCAGTGCTGGAGATGTTCATTCGTAGAGATCCGGATGTATCTTCCTACGTCTCAGGCTGATTTCGTGGGTGTTCAGGATAGTCTGGTAGATATCCAGCTCAATTTAGGGGACTAGCTGAAAAAAGGTCGCCTACTCCTCCACCATCTTTTTTTCTCCAGTCCAGAGGAGTTTTCCATGGAGTACACAAATGGTAAACTTCTTACAAAAGATGTGTAAGGACCAGGAGATTCTTAATTCACAATGAGAAAAAAAAAATAGGACCAACACGCCTAACTAAATAATTAGAATGCTGCCACTTTGATCACAGCAACTTGAAATAGCCACACTGCTAAAACATTGGTTTTTCGCTAGCCTCCTATATTGCCTGGAGTATTACTTTGGATGGAAATGATTGTCATTAATTTAACCACAGAAATCCTCCAGGTTTTGATAATTATAATCTCAGAGGGGGTGGCCCTCCAAAGTGACAATTATTTGATAATTGCCTCTGACGTCCAGACAACAAAATTTCTTTCTTTCTTTGGTGAGTTTCTCCCAGAGAAGTAAAAAGAAAGGGAGAATAATTTCTCACTGAAAGGGTGCTGTAGAGGCTCTCAGAGGGAAGATCTGTATCATTCCACACCAGGACCTTCTTAAGTGCTTGGGTTCATTCTTCTTTCTTTTGTTTCTTAAATTCCACATATGACTGAAATCAAGTGGTGTCTGTCTTTCTTTGACTTACTTCACTTAGCATTATACCCTCTATGAAATGTATTTTTAAAGGATATTTGCTATTTCAAAGGAATGAGACTCTAATGGTGAAATATTTAGGCATGTTAGATATGGATAAAGGGAGCTTCTACTGGCATTCTTAAAATTAGACTATATAGGAAACATCTACCGTTTGACATAGCTCTTGTACTCACACGTTCCATTCTTTTGTGGACTTCTCATTTCCCTTAATGAAAACTTCCCTAGTCTATGCTCTAACTCTTGACCTCTGGGGATGTTGATAGTTGACTGTGTGATGCTCAAATGTTAATAAATGACAACTGCTTAATATTATACAAACTCACTTAAAATATATTTAAAGACAGAATCTGATGACTCACTGGACAGTGTAAAGGAATGCAAAGAATCAAATATAATCCTCATCTTTTAAATTTATTTATTTATTTGAGAGAGAGGAGAGAGAGCATGTGAAAGAGAGTGTGCATGCAGATGCAAGCCCATGAGTTGGGGAAAGGGTGGCAGATGAGGAGTGAAAGGGAGAGGGAGAGAACCTCAGGCAGACTCTGAACTGAGCCTGATAGAGGGCTCGATCTCAGGACGCTGAGATCATGACCTGAGCCAAAACAGAGTTGAAGGCTTAACCCACTGAGCGACCCGGGCACCCCTGATCCTGGTCTTTTCAGTTTTGGGATAATTCTGCCCTCAATTTTAAACCTGTACCTCTATTAATTTATACCTATATAATTGAAAAAAAGCTTGACCTTTGAACAATTGCCTTTATCACTCTAATGAAATAACCCTGGGAGTTTTTCCTACTATTATAAGAGGCCAGTTTGGCATTATAGTTTTTCTGGATATGTATTTTGGAGGAGAAAGGGTGACTCTAAAGAGTCATTAATATCAAATTGTTCTCACATGAATGACACACTTGTAGTATTAGACGAAATTTGTTGGTGAGGATGTGGAGAAAAAGGAACCCTCTTGCACTGTTGGTGGGAATGCAAACTGGTACAGCCACTGTGGAAAACAGTATGAAGGTTCCTCAAAAAGTTAAAAACAGAACTACCCTGTGATCCAATAATTGTGGTACTGTGTATTTACCAAAAAAACTACAAAAACATTAATTTGAGAGGATATATGCACCCCCTACATTTATTGAAGATTATTTACAATAGCCAAATTATGAAAGTTCCCATTGATAGATGAGTGGATAAAGAAGATGTGGCATACACACACGCACACACATATACACACATGAATATTATTCAGCCATAAAAAAGAATGAAATCTTGCCATTTACAACAACACGAATGGAGCTAGGGAGTATTATGCTAAGTAAAGTCAGTCAGAGAAAGACAAATACCATATGATTTCACTCATGTGGAATTTAAGAAACAAGACCAGCAAGCAAAAAGAGAGAGAGAGAGAGAGAGCAACCAAAAAACAGACTCTCACTCTAGAAGACAAACTGATGGTTACCAGAGAGGAAGGGAGGTGGGAGAATGGGTGAAATAGGTGAAGGGGATTAAGAGTACACTTATTACAAGCACTGAGTAATGTAGAGAATTGTTGAATCATTATATTGTATACCTGAAACTAATATAATACTGTGTGCTAACTGTACTGGAGTTAAAATTAAAAACAAAAAAATTTAACAATATATCAAGAAAAAAGAAATTTAAGCTATAGCTCTCCTTTGGGGATTTTTTGCACTGCCAGTTTAATCAAAACTCAAGAGGAAATAGTGAAGTGAAACACATATTAAAGTGCTTATTAAGAAAGCTTACAAAAAATTCTCAGACCAAAAAGATAATGAATTTATATAGCACATAGTGGAATAGGTTTTTCTTTGTATAGCTGTATGTTTCAAAAGGTGAATGGAAGTCCTGTAATTTGGCACAGACTTCAAGTGTTAGATACTTAATCTTTATTATAATACAAATACCTAATATTTATTAAGTGCCTACTCTATGACAGACACTTTTACATGTAGGTTAATCCTAATGGCAACTCTTTGAAGGAATTCTTGATTTTTTTTTTTCAGATAAAGAAACCAAGGCACAGATAGGTTAAGTAATTTGCCTGAGGTCACAAAGGAAGAGCTAGGATTTGAACCCAGGTGATCTTACTTTAGAGGGTGTGTTTTAGATATAGTTACACTATATCTACCTCTTTTCCTAGGACTGTCAGTTTTCAAAACAGATTTTTCTCATCTTTTTAGACTGCTAAATGATTCTTTATATATTATTGTGCTTAGCTACTAATTCTGTTGACTTTTTTAAGCCTATAATTACATATTTCAATTTTATAAGCATAGATACCCACAACACAAAATACAGAAGAGTGTTTGTCTCTATTTTTTGTTTACTTCTCTAGATAGAAATCACCATACATTTTGAAATTTTTATCCAGTGTAGTTTATTATTAATTTGCCACACTTGGCAATGGTGCAGCTTGAGGATCTTATATAATGGACCGTTTGCATTAAAATTAACTTTTCTTGTAGCTACATTATTTTGTATCTATTTATTCCTTAGTGTTTATTCAACATGATATGTGAAAGAATACTGAGAACCCCCTCTGGAATGAGGAGTGTGCTCTGTTGTTACCCTTTTCACTCATTCTAAACTTACCTATTTTCCTTTGCAGCCCTGTGTAACCTTCAGCCTTTGGAAGCCCTCTTTGTTATTTTGCGGGACTCTGCCCCCAAAGTCAAATCCAGTGGATGGTAAAGATGAATGACTTAATCTCCTAGACACATTAATTTGACATTTTTTATGTAGCAAATGAGTTTTAATTAATTTTTTAGTCCTGTTTCAACATCGTTGTTGGACAGTATTTCCTGAAAACTAATACATTAAGTAGGGGGTTTTAATGATTAGTTTTTATTAAGAGCTAGCTAGCTAACTAGACATAAGTAATACCTTCCATAGTATAGTATGATGACATCACTGCCCTGGAATTAATGGCATGTTCAGTTGTTTCTCCATTAATGGCATAGACCAATAGAAATCATTTGTGACATTTCTCACTGTGCCTAGATAGGGAGTCAGTGATTGTGATACACAGCTCAGTTGTTCAGCCCATTAAACTAAACATCCATTGACTTAGAGAAGAGGATTTGTTCTCCCAGGGTGTTACAGTGCAACTAACTTGGGAACCCTTTATACTGGAGCTTCTTGATTGAGTGTCAGAAGCTCTTGCTTATTCTTAGTATTTATTGCTTGCCCTCCTGAAAGTAGTGGCTGTGATTTGATTGCTGACATTTTTCCTTGTGATTCAATTTAACCCTTCCCACAGATTCAGGCTTTCTGGACTCTTCTGTATTCATGGGCCATTTTATAAGATTAGTTAGTCCTGGTGCTATTAACACCTTTTTTTGGATCATCACATTTACAGCTATGTTGTTCAAAATGCCCGTAGTCAAGTGAAACATTCAGACTTCAAAGTATGACTTCTGTGGGCTGACCAATCTAGATGCGTGTTCTACATATATCCATTAACCACTCTATTGCCATCCCACCACTTGACTTTTTATCATGTACATGCTTCTGAACTCATTGAAGTTTCTGCTACTATTTAAATGCCATTGACTCTGGCTCATCTGGGGTATGAGTGATATTGTTGTATAATGTATATTGTTAAGCTGCAGCACATATGGCAATTGAAAAGACAATTATAACTAGAGGCAACTCTCTCCAAAAATATGACCTGCAGAGTGGCATGTGTGTGAGGGTGGGAGAAGATATGGCAGGCCTGTGAATGTTTTTTTATCCCTTTGACTTATTTCTTTTAGGTCTCGCAAGTTCCACAATTTCATGGAAAAGTGCATGATAAAAAATTTCCTATTTCGTCCTACTTCTGCAAACATGCTTCATCACCCTTTTGTTCGGAATATAAAAAATGAAGGACACGTTGTTGAGTCATTGAAGAAGCATCTTACTGGAATCATTAAAAAGAGACAGAAAAAAGGTCGGAATATGTCAACTTTCATTTACTGGAATGAATATTTAGATGAGAGAAGAGTTTATTCATTTTTGTCAGAAAAAATAATATTTAAGAATTAAATTGAATGTAAAGATTCTGAGGCCTTCCAAATTTAGTCTTTCCACTAATATGCCATATGCAGTTAATTAGTTATCTCTCACCTGATCATCTGTATATATATGATTATAAATTGTTGCCAATTACAACTGGCAAGTGTTCATATTTATAAAAACCTTGAAAGCATCAAGAAGAATTTTGTGATGTGCCAATTTTATTTTAAGAAAATTCCTAACTAAAAAGATAAAATAAATAAAAAGGTAACAAAATCTATATCTTACTGTTCTTTTTTGGTTGATAGTTTAATTAACTCCAGTGAGATAAATAGATTTGTAATTATCTATTGACTGTTAATCTTGAAGTAATTTCTGTGTACCATACTTTGTTTTATGCACTAATCTCCAGC